>NC_041401.2:5775787-5960787 GCF_900747795.2 Erpetoichthys calabaricus | reverse complement strand
CCAAACAATAATGAGGTACAAAATGCGCCAAAACAACTGGTGACCATCATAGAATATCTGAAAATAAAGAAAGATGAAGGTCTCAGGAATGTCGATCTGCTCAGGACCACAAAACATTTTAACGGTGCTCTTAGAAAAGAGAAAATCAACAGTTTCATAAATGTCTGCTAATGCACCACAAGAGTAGCAACAAGCCACAGAATTAAAGAACGGGTTTAACTAACAACAGGAATCGGCGCCTCATTGAGCAGCTGGTTGGAATGAAATTGCTTGGAGTTTGAGGCCCTGACTGAGTTGGTCTTCTCTTGGCTCCCTCACTTCACGTTTCATTTCTCTTTGGGTGCCATTTAAGAAAAGAAACGAAGCAATTAAATCAAAGGGAACAAATCTCAAAAGACAAGTCAATTAAAATGAATTCGCAAGAAGTTAATTAGCAGCACAAACAGGGCAAGTCAACTCAAGTTGGGGAGCATGCACTGGTACAGCGCGTTGTCGCACCACTACACGACGAAACAATTCGGGATCCCGGTTGGCAATCCCCCCAGGCAGACCCAGTCCCACCCTTCGGAAATGACCCTCTATCTGCCACAGCCAGGAGTGACGTGGGTGACCCCTTGGTCTGGTTCAGCCACTCGGGTCCCCAACAATGAGGATCCTACGAGCCGGATCATCCTCGGGGAAACGTGCCACATGGCCATAATGCTATAACTGACACTCCCTAACAACGCAGGTCACGTGTCTCATTTGGGACTCCATGAGCAACACAAAGTCAAACCAGAGGCACCCAAGGATTTTCCGGAGAGACGCACATGAAGGAGTCCAATCTTCATCTCAGGTCACTGGATAGCGTCCATGTCTCACAACCATATAGCAAGACAGGAAGCACCAGGACTCTAAAGACTTGGACCTTTGTCCTTTTGCAGATATCGAGAGCGCCGCACACCCCTTTCCAGCGACCTCATGACCCCCTCATGCTCTCCTAATCTGTCTACTAACTTCACAGGAAGAGTCACCAGAGACATGAATGTCACTGCTGAGGTAAGTAAACCTCTCAATGACGAGGTCGACACTCTCTCCGCAGACAGACACACAGCTGATGGCCATGCCCAAGAGGTCATTAAAAGCCTGGATGTTGGTTTTTATCAGGACCCTCACAATCCCAGACACTCAGACTCCTCACGCAGTCTCTCAAGACCCCCAGTCAGAGCAGTACTCAAGGATTCTCCAAAGAGACACAGTAGAGAAGGAGTCCAGTCTTCATCTCCGGTCACTGGATAGTGTCCATGTCTTGCAACAGGAAGCACCAGAACTCTAAAGACTTGGACCTTCGTCCTTTTGCAGATATCGAGAGCGGCACACATCCCTTTCCAGCGACCTCCTGTTCCCCCGTGCTCTCCTAATCCATCTACTGACTTCATAGAAAGAGTCACCAGAGACGTGAATGTCACTTTTGAGGTAAGTAAACCTCTCAATGACGAGGTCGACGCTCTCTCTGCAGACAGACACACTGCTGATGGCCATGCCCAAGAGGTCATTAATGGCCTGGATGTTGGTTTTTATCAGGACAATCGTAAGTCCAGACACTCAGTCTCTCAAGACCCCCAATCAGAGCAGTACCCAAGGATTCTCCAAAGAGACACAGCAGAGAAGGAGTCCAATCTTCATCTCCGGTCACTGGATAGTGTCCATGTCTTGCAACAGGAAGCACCAGGACTCTAAAGACTTGGACCTTTGTCCTTTTGCAGATATCGAGAGCGCCACACATCCCTTTCCAGTGACCTCATGACCCCACATGCTCTCCTAATCCATCTACTGACTTCATAGAAAGAGTCACCAGAGACATGAATGTCACCGCCAAGGTAAGTAAACCTCTCAATGACGAGGTCGACACTCTCTCCGCAGACAGACACACTGCTGATGGCCATGCCCAAGAGGTCATTAATGGCCTGGATGTTGGTTTTTATCAGGACAATCGTAAGTCCAGACACTCAGTCTCTCGAGACCCCCAATCAGGACGGTACCCAAGGATTCGCCAAAAGAGACACAGTAGTGAAGTAGTCCGGTCTTCATCTCCGGTCACTGGTATGCCTCCATGTCTTGCAACAGGAAGCACCAGGACTCTAAAGACTTGGACCTTCATCCTTTTGCATAGATATCAAGAGCGCCACACACCCCTTTCCAGTGACCTCATGATCCCCCATGCTCCCTCCAATCCATCTACTGACTTCATAGAAAGAGTCACCAGAGACGTGAATGTCACTGTTGAGGTAAGTAAACCTCTCAATGACGAGGTCGACGCTCTATCTTCAGACAGACACACGGCTGATGGCCGTGCCCAAGAGATCGTTAAAGGCCTGGCTGTTGGTTTTTATCAGGACCCTCGCAAGCTCAGACACTCAGTCTCTCGAGCGCCCCTATCAGAGCCTCCATTGACTGTGTGAAGATCACAGCATCGTCAGCAAAGTCAAGATCCATGAATCTTTCTTCACAACTAGATGCCCCACAGCCGCTGGATCCCATGACCTTGCCCACCACCCAGTCCATACAAGCATTGAACAGATTAGGAGCAGAACATACCACTGACAGACCCCAGAATCAGATGAGAGGGTCTGCCTCCACTCTGCACAGCACTCACAGTACCAGTGTACAGGCCGGCCATGATATCCAGCAACCTCGAGGGGATCCCGCGAACCCTCAGGATGTCCCACATGGCAGCTCGATCAACTGAGTCGAACGCTTTATGAAAATCGACAAAGGCTGCAAAGAAACTCTGCCGATATTCGCGTTTGCGCTCCATGCAGGGAGGACCCGGGAAGCGAACCCGGGTCTCCTTACTGCGAGGCAGCAGCGCCACCATGCCGCCCTCGCTACCTGTCTAAGACAGGCTAAAATCAAAGTAATGAACATAAGTAATGAACATAAACCTCAGCATTAATGTTTGCAGTGCATCATGCAGTGCATAGATATCTGTTATATGCCGTTGGGTATGGGATTCATAAAAACAGTGTTAAAGTTTATGATGTGCCATCTGTTGGAATGACAAATGCAATGCACATTGTTACAATAAATGTTTGTGCTGTGCCATTTATTAGAATGACAAATGCAATATAGTTTATTACTAAACAAGTGATGCACCATATGTTGGAATGACAGAGACATGCCAACCATATGGACACACTAGTTTTATTTAGCCAGGGCCTCCTTGGTCGTCCTTTGCTATTTTTTATTCTCCATGCTTCTCCTTTAAGATGTTCAAGGCCAGGCTTCTAGCAGATCCCTTCCTTCCATAAAACACACCCCTGCCGAACCCCAGAATCAATTGGGAAAAATGCAGAGGATCCTGCTTCCACTCTGCACAGCACTCACAGTACCAGTGCACAGGCCGGCCATGATATCCAGCAACCTCGAGGGGATCCCGCGAACCCTCAGGATGTCCCACAGGGCAGCTCGATCAACTGAGTAGAACGCTTTACGAAAATCGACAAAGGCTGCAAAGAAACTCTGCCGATATTCGCGTTTACGCTCAATGAGGACCCTCAGTGCCAGGATGCGGTCGATTGTGAACTTCTTAGGCGTAAAACCAGACTCATTAAAAAAAAGGGTGAGAATGAAAACCTGCAGCCACGGTGGTCCTCCAGGACCGGAGCTGGCGACCCCTGGTTTAAAGCGCTCCCGCTATGTTCCAGAACGTTTGTAACTCCTCATACACCCGAAAGCTTCCATAAGCGAAACTCTATAGAAACAGTCGGCTATCCAACATTTACAGTCGTGTCCGCCAACGAGGGGCCTACAGTCGGCAGGTCACCTATTTTAGGCACAAGCCATTGTCACCATTGGGCCCACGGTGAGTCGAGATTCGTGATTGTAGGTGAAGTTCTTGACCCCCGAAGTGAATGTCACGAAGAGCTGGGGCGGTGGGATTGACTGACCGAGTAAGAATCTCGCAGTCCTTGTCAAAAGAGACAAATAGACCCTTGAAATGGATCCTTAGAAGTAACAGAGGGTGCAAAGGACTCGCTCTGAAATGCTAATGACCGGGGTCCTCCCGACTGGCCTGCCCCTATGAAACTGAGATGATGAGTGACTCTTCCTCTAAGAAAAAGGATTAAAATATTGAACTGTTAGACGCAGCAGTGTGTATTTTCACAGGAAAAAAAAAAAAAACCAAAAAGCCTCTCTTGTGCGGCCCCAGCAGGTGGGACTTTAATTACCTATTTTGGAAGCAGTGATAAAGTACCTTGATCCGAAGGACTGCTGGTTGCAGGGTTTTATGCCACGGCATGGCTCCCAAGTGTCTACATTAGAGTCAGAATTAGCTCTTCTTAAATATTTCCTGCCCTTGTTTATGGAGGGTTGCTGAGAGACGACGGAGTGAGGCTCACATTAAAAATGCAACCTGCCCTCTTCTGCCGCAGGAACCGGGGGGTAAAGCTGGCTGCTGGCACGCAATTCGCACAACCTTTGATTAAAAAGGAGGCACCGCAGTCATTAGTGAGAAGAGGCGCAAAAAAAACCAAAACAAAGTCCTTCAGCGGGAAGTTGTGCTTCAGAAGGATCCAGCGGAACGTTCTGGACTGGCCGGAATTTAAGGGAATTTCACACAATGGAAACACTTAGGGCGTTCGTAGTGTTTGTACAATCCCCGCTTTTAAATTCCACCTGTTAGATAGCGCCCGCCACCGTGCGTTTCTTAATTTTGTTATTACAGACGTAATGAGTGTAGTAAAGTCAATTCTAAAGACGCGACCCCAAGTGACACAACATTACCTTTGTTTGGCTGACAAATCCCATATGCTCATCCCTTGTCAGGCTCCCAAAGCTCCTTAACCCACAATGCCTTTTTTTATACAGTCTGCAGGAAAGATAATCCGCAGAACGGGCCGAGTGAGCCGAGTGGCAGCTAAAATCGGCAAGCGGGAAAGCAGAAG
This sequence comes from Erpetoichthys calabaricus, assembly GCF_900747795.2. Classification (NCBI taxonomy): domain Eukaryota; kingdom Metazoa; phylum Chordata; class Cladistia; order Polypteriformes; family Polypteridae; genus Erpetoichthys; species Erpetoichthys calabaricus. The sequence continues at coordinate 5,955,859 of NC_041401.2, read as the reverse complement.
AGGTTAGTACTGCAAATGACTAGGAAACACAAAGAGCGCCCTCTGCAGCGTCAAAGTCAAAGCAGCACCCTCTGTCGGTAAGACAGGCCAGAATGGCATGCAGACTGCCCCCTGCTGGCTACACCGTTAGGTGGTAATCGGGCATCTGATCATCGGTTTAATCTCCCTTAATGGCTCACATTACTGCAGAAGGAGCTGCAGAGAGCTTGAAAGGAGCTATAAAAGGTCACAGGGCTGAGACCCCACTGAGTGACCTTCAGCAAGGGAATTTATCAGTCTGTTTGGGGGTCTGTCTATCAGTTGTATAGTGCCTTTCATATCTGTCTGCTATACTCTTTACTGATACTCTTTAGTCCAGTGGACCAAAATGGTGATTTAAAATGAGCGCATCAAGAACACGCAGACACCATTGGAATCTTGTGAAGGGAAATTTCACACAAACATTAGGAAGTTTTCTTTACACAGAGAACCACAGACACTTGGAATAAGAGACCAAGTAGAGTGACAGACAGGAGGACTTTAGAGACCCTCAGTACTCGACTTGATGTTATTTTGGGGGAGTTAAGTGGACAGGACTGGCGAGCTTTGTGGGGCTGAATGGCCTGTTCTCATCTATCTATCTATCTATCTATACTAAAATTAATTATCTATCTATCTATCTATCTATCTATCTATCTATCTATCTATCTATCTATCTATCTATCTATCTATCTATCTATCTATCTATCTATCTATCTATCTATCTATCTATCTATCATATAGTGCCCTTCACATCGATCTATCTATATTATACTTTTCAAATCTTTGTACTGTATAGTGCCTTTCATATTTCAGTGTACTGTCTCACATATTGTTCATATATCTGTGTACCATATGCTACCTTTCACATATATTTATCTATTTATTATACAGTGTCTTTCATATATATCTAGGTATTATATGGTGCCTTTCACATTGATCTATCAAATCTATACATTATATAGTGCCTTTAACTATCTAGCTATGTACTATATAGTGCCTTTCATATATATTTATTTAGTGCTTCTCACATATCTATGTATGTACTTCATAGTGTCTTTTATGTCTGTCTTTCTATATTTGTCTGTCACATATACAGTATGTCAATTGACTACATTAGAACTTTAATCACATCAAGTCGAGTTTTGAATTGTCCCTATGGTCCTACACTACTTGCTCTCTAATTCCATGTATCTGTGGTTTTCGGTGTGAAGAAAAACATCCTAATGTTTGTGTGAAATTTCCCCTTAACGAGTTTCCAGCTGTGTTCATGTGTTCTTGATGAACTAATTTTAAAGTCACCATCTCGATCCACTGGACTAATTCCCTTCATCATTTTAAACACTTCACTCAGGTCTCCTCTTTATCCCCTTAAGGCTCAGCTCTTTATATCTTTCGTCATAACTCACCTCCTGTAGCCCTGGAATCAGCCTAGTCGCTCTTCTCTGGACTTTCTCTAGCGCTGCTATGTCCTTTTTGTAGCCTGGAGTCTAAAACTGCACACAGGACTCCAGATGAGGCCTCACCAGTGTGTTATAAAGCTTGAGCAGAACCTCCTGTGACTTGTACTCCACACACCAAGGTGCTATATAACCTGACATTCTGTTAGCCTTCTTAATGGCTTCTGAACACTGTCTGGAAGTCAATAGCTTAGAGTCCACTATGACTCCTAAATCCTTCTCATGAAGTGGACTTTTTATTTCCAGACTGCCCATTGTGTATTCAAACCTCACATTTTTACTTCCTACATGTAATTCTTTACATTTCCTGACATTAAATTTCATCTGCCACAAATCTGCCCAAGCCTGTCTGCTGTCCAAGTCCATCTGTTATAATTCAATGGATTTGAGATTATCTGCCAGTCCACCGAGCTTGTAATCCCCTGTAGTCCTCAAATCAGCCTAGTCGCTTTTCTCTGGACCTTTCCTTGTGCTGTTATGTCCTTTTTGTAGCCTGGAGACCAAAACTGCCCACTGTACTCCAGATGAGGCCTCACCAGTGTGTTATAAAGCTTGAGCAGAACCTCCTGTGACTTGTACTCCACACATCAAGGCGCTATATAACCTGACATTCTGTCAGCCTTCTTAATGGCTTGTTTGGCAGTTGATTGGGTCGAGTCCTCTAAGACTCCTAAATCCTTCTCATAAGGTGGACTTTGATTTTCAGACTTCCCATTGTGTATTCAAACTTCATTTTTTCTTCCTATATGTAATACTTTACATTTACTGACATTAAATTTCAATGTTCACAAATCTGTCCAAACCTTAATGTTGTCCAAGTCCTCAAATCAGCCTAGTTGCTCTTCTCTGGACCTTCTTTAGTGCTGCTATGCTCTTTGTTGCCTGGAGACCCAAACTGCATCCAGGACTCCTGATGAGGCCTCACCAGTGTGTTATAAAGCTTGAGCAGAACCTCCTGTGACTTGTACTCCACACATCAAGGCGCTATATAACCTGACATTCTGTTAGCCTCCTTAATGGCTTCTGAACACTGTCTGGATATTGAGAGTGTCGTGTCCATTACTACTCTTAGGTCCTTCTTGATGAACTCATTTTAATGTCACAGTCTCAATCCACTGGACTAATTCAGTCAGTTCTCCTCTTCATCTCCTGTAAAGGCTCAGCTCTTTTAATCTTTCCTCATAACTCACCTCCTGTAGCTCCCCATAATCAGCGTAGTCACTCTTTTCTGGACCTTCTCTAGTGCTGTTATGTCCTTTTTGTACCCTGGAGACCAAAACTGCACACAGGACTCCAGATGAGGCCTCACCAGTGTGTTATAAAGCTGAGCAGAACCTCCTGTGACTTGTACTCCACACATCAAGGCGCTATATAACCTGACATTGTTAGCCTTCTTAATGGCTTCTGAACACTGTCGGGAAGTCAATAGCTTAGAGTCCACTACAACTCCTAAATTCTTCTTAGGAGGTGGACTCTCGATTTTCAGACCTCCCATTGTGTAATACATACATGATAAATGTGATCTGGTCCTGGTGATTTGTTAGATTTCAGCATGTTTAATCTCAGCAGCTCTTCTCTCTCTACAGTTTCCAATATGTCCTTAGTAGTCCCTGTTACTGCTGGAGGATATCCACTTCCTCACTTGTGAAAACTTTAGAAATAAAATGTAAAGTTTAGAACATTCACTATTTCACACACTCTAAATATCCCTGCTGCACTTCATCTCCTCCTTGACTGTTCTTTTACTACTTAAATACTGAAAGAGTCTCTTTAGATCATCTTTGATCTTATCTCTCTATTATATTAAAAAATCCTGCGACAAGACAAGACTTTTTTGAAGAGATTTTTTCTAGTCCCACGAGACCTTGGCCATGAGATTTTTTCAAGTCTCGCCCTCCTCTCAACCACACCCACAGTCCTCTCACCTCTCATTTGTGTTAATGTTTTTGTCAGATACCGTTTCTGCTCTCTCAGCTCTTATAATTTTTTACGTTTTCCTCACTTTAAGTTCCCAATTAAAGAAGACGTATTATGTCCAAATCTTATTGAAGAATTTCAATGCAAAGGGTTATCAACAGAAGAAATGAGTACACGGGCAATCCTAGCACTGAGAAACGATGAAGTCAAATGAATTAACACCAAAAACGTTGATCGGTTACATGGCAAATTGGTTAAATGCGTATCAATAGACTCTGCTGAAACAGTTGGTGCGGGAGATGAAAACATCAACTTACAATATCACAAAGAATATCTACAACCGTTAACACCGTCCAGTCTTCCACCGGCCAAATTACTGCTGAAAGAAGGATGTATCCAAGAAAGTAATGTAGTCCATATTCAGGGATAACATTAGACTCCAAAGGAGATCTTGAAATGCCATTTATATTAAAACATTTGCCGTTTCCCGTTAGAATAGCTTTTGCTATGACAATTAACAAATCACAGGGACAAACAATCGAAAAAGTCATTTTATTTAATAGAGAGAAAGAAACAAAATTTAATTAATGGGCAGATATAGTTTGGGTTGTCACGAAGAAAGTCCAAACACGGTATCAAAGTTCAATGCGATATTGATGAAAAGTTAATTCCAAAAATTGTTTTACTGAAGTTTTACAGTAAAAGTGTAATTTTAAAAAGAATTTGCTTGTTAATTTCAAAGCCAAACAGAATGAAAATGTATAATGCAATGGATACTTCGAACGCAAAATGAAACATAATTTTCTTTCAATTTATTACGTTCTACTGTTTTTTACTGTGGTTCATTACTCGCTGTAATGTAAAATAGTTCTATTATGCATAAGTAACAATGTTTTACTGAAGTTTTACAGTAAAAATGTAATTTAAAAAGAATTTGCATGTTAAATTCAAAGCCAAACAGAATGAAAACATATAATGCAATGGATACTTCGAACGCAACATGAAACATAATTATCTTTCAATTTATTACGTTCTACTATTTTTTACTGTGGTTCATTACTCGCTGTAATGTAAAATAGTTAGTTCTATTATGCATAAGTAACAATTCCCATGAAAATAACAATCTGTTTAAATTGTACATCCGCATACGTGAGTGGCAGAACCGCAAAGAGGCTAGCATGTAGCGCCCGCCTGAGGGTTGGCGAGTGTAGCAAGCAGGGGGCAAAGCCCTCCCAGTCTACAATATTTCTCTCAAACCACCTTTTAGCTTCTCTAATATCCTTCTTGATGGTCGCCCTCATGCTCTCATACACTCTATGGTTAGCATCAGCATTTAACCTTTCTTCCTCCTGTGTGAGCGCCAGTCTTCCAAACTCCAAACTCAGTGGTCTAATGACCCTAAGGGGCTTGTTATCCCCATTCAGACAGTATTTCTGCCATCAGGGATGGCCTATGGAAATCCTGCTCCTTGTGCTTTACTTCTAGGATGCCCGCTAGTGGTTCCAGGTGCCCATGCAGTTCTGGATGCCAGCCTTCCTGTTAGAGTGTCTGCCCATCAGGAGGGGGGATTAGGATGCCACATATTAATGGTGGATCTTCCCCACAGTTCACTGTCTAGAGTAAGTTGAACCCGATGAAGACAATCCATTATATTGGTGGTGCACAATCTGCCAGGGCATCTTATGACCCTACCCTCTTGTCTTACAATATGGCTGTTACGCCCCACCACTGGTGTACACATGAGAGATAACCACAAGTGTGATCGTCTACATGAATCCCATGCATCCTTTTAAAGCTCAGGCCGGTGACATTTTGCTTATCGATGATATTTACTGCCTACTTTGATGCAGTTACCTCATTGTACTTCAAGAACGAATCCACACGTCAGGATATTCTGAAGAAAATGTGACTTTTCATTAAGCACTTGGTAAAATGTACTTATTCATCCTTAAATGAATTGGTAACAAAAGCCTTCACTCTCATTACACCCGGAATATCGCAAGATTGCAAAAGAGGTGGGAAATTCAGTGGACTGAAAGCAATTACTGCCGTCGCACGTCACTGTTAATTGAATGAAGTCCTCTTATTTGTACAGGATTTTTTACTGCCGCCTCAATTCCTGGTGATATATGGGAAATTTGCTCTGCTTTATGGCTTTGGCGCTTGTTAGTGAAATGTATTACGAGTGACAGGACATTAGCTCGGGTAAAACGAGAATGATGTGCAGGCAGACGTTAGTGAAAGGCGCAGTGAAGCTTGTGGGGTTTCAGACACAGGTGTCGGCGTGGTCTCATTTCTCATGCCTGTTGGCCCACCTCAGGGAAGGCTATCCTTGCTAACGTTGCTTTGGTTTTATGGATTTATGGTCCTTACATTTTTGGACCCTAAATGTTTTAGGGTTTTATGGCAGTCCTTGGTAACCTGGCTTTGGATTGCTTTGGAAGGCTCTGCCTTGCTTTGGTTTTATGGAGACAACAGTCCTGTCTCTGTTGCAATTACAGGGCTCACCTGAAATCCAGAAAAAGGGCCTTGATATGAAAAATAGGCCTCAAGGCTTCAACAAGGCCTAGACACAAAATCAGCCTGTCCTATACCCCATAAGCAGACTTGGCTCGGTTTGATCTGTTCTTTGGAAACACCAGAGCCTTCTGTTGCAATTGCAGGGCTCACCTGACATCCATGAAAAGGGCCTTGATATGAAAAATAGGCCTCAAGGCTTCAACGAGGCCTTGACATAAAATCAGCCCAACCGTACACTCAAGGAGCAGCCTTGGCTTGGTTGATCTCTTTTATGGATACACCAGAGCCTTTATGTTTTAGGGCTCGCCTGAAACCCATGAAAAATGGACATAGATATGAAAACGACGGTAGGGTGCAAGGCTTCAATGAGGCCTAGACACAAAATCAACATGGCCCTATACCCCATAAGCAGCCTTGGCTCAGTTTGATCTCTTCTTTGGAAACATCAGAGCCTTCTGTTTCAATTGCGGGGATCACCTAAAACCCAGAAAAAGGGTCTTGATATGAAAACTAGGCCTCAAGGCTTTAATATCAGCCTGGTCCCACACTTAAGAGGCAGGCTTCAAGGGCCTGCACAGGCAAAAAAGGGACTGAGGAACCATAAAACCTCCTGGCCCATAATAACACAACAGCATTCCTTTAATGTAATTTAAGGATTTTGTACAAAACAAGAACAAAAAGAGGAATTCAAATGGTTATCCAAAAAAGAGTCCAGTTGGATGTTGGACTTTTTAGATGATGGCTTGGAGGAGCCAGTCATCTATGAGGGCTACAATCTGTAGGATGTGCCAGCTGATCCAGCACCTCAAGCTCAGGGTCGCTGAACTAAAGAGGAGGAGTTGGCCGGCCTGCATTGTATTAGAGAATTGGCAGACCTGACCCAGATGTCCTTTAGAAGATAGAGTGTACCCCTAAGGTGGCACTGAAGGAGATTCCAGACTAGACAGGTAGAGATAGGTGGGTCACGCTCACAAGGCGTAAGGTACAGGGGTGCACACTGTCCAGGGGCATCAACTACAGAATTAGAAGTGTCAACCTGTTTTCAGGCCCTTGCAGAGCCGGACGGTGTCTCTAATGATTCTGAGGTGATAGTCAGGCATGAGGATCCCCAATGGACCACCTCAAAACCAGTTCCCAGAAAGAGAGAGGTAATGATATTTGCAGATTCAATTATCAGGGGGACTGAAGCGCAGGTGTGCTCCAGAGACAGAGTCTCGTACAGTGTGAGTGGGGGACCTTCCTGAAAGGGTGGATAGTCTCTTGGTCAGAGTGGGGGTGGATCCGGCTGTAATTGTCCATGTTGGAACAAATAACATACAATAAGGTTGTCTGTCAATTCTGAGATCCAAGTTCAAAGATAAGGTGCCAGGTTGAGGAGCAGAAGTGACAAGGTGGACTTCTCTGAATCTCTGCCTGTGCCACATGCCAGTCATGGTAAGATTGAGGAGATGAGAAGGCTTAATGTGTGGCTCAAATCTTGGTGCAGGGTAGAAGGGTATAAGTTTATGGGGAACTGGGATTCCTTTTTGGACCTGTTCCACTGCAATGGGTTAAATCTGAACTGGAGGGGCACCAATGTATTGGGGAGGTGAATGAATAGGTTAGTCGAAGATTGTTTAAACTAGGGAACGGTTGGGTTGGGTTAGAGAGTTTAGGACAGGCCAGGTTAAGAACTGTACATGGAGGAACAAACAACGGTGTAGAAATAAAAATGCCTAGTAATGTGAAAATAAATCCAACATTTAAATGTAGAAAAACTAACACATTAAAAATAGCTTGCCTTAATGCTAGAAGTATCAAAAATAAGGTAAGTGAGTTGGAGTTGTATGTAGCAGAGCATAATTCTGATATTATAGCAATAACGGAAACCTGGCTAAATAACAAAGATGGGGATGAGTGGAACATAGAGGGATACACATTTATTAGGAAGGATAGACAGAACAGAAAAGGAGGTGGGGTTGCTGTTTATGTCCAACAGAATTTAAATGCAAGTCCTCTTCAGTTGGATGATAAACCCACCTTAGTGAGGACGTCTGGATTAATCTGGACAACATTAGGGAAAGAGGTCTTATTTTAGGAGTGTGTTATAGACCACCCAATTCAGACAGTAATCTCAACACACATCTTTTTAGTAATATCAAAAAGTCAAGCTTACAGGGCTGCGGTGGGTTGGCACCCTGCCCGGGATTGGTTCCTGCCTTGTGCCCTGTGTTGGCTGGGATTGGCTCCAGCAGACCCCCGTGACCCTGTGTTTGGATTCAGCGGGTTGGAAAATGGATGGATGGAAGTTTACAGGGAGATATTACAGTCATGGGGGACTTTGACTAGTCGAATATTAACTGGGATAAATGGTGGAGTTCAACAGTAGGAGTTTTTAGAAGTAGTCAGTGACTGTTTTTTAACACAGCACGAAGCCTGTCTGGATTTAGTATTTTGTAATAATCGGGATAGAATTGAGGGTGTAGAGGTGATTGGACCACTGGGGTCATGTGACCATCATATAATGCAGTCCTCAGTGTTTAATTGTAAGAGTGTGGATGCAAAGACTGAAATTGTTCAGTTTAACTTTGGTAGGGCAAATTTTGAGCAGATGCAGCAAAGTCTAAGGAGGATGGACTGGGATAAACTTTTAAGTCCGGAGACAGTCGAGGAGCAGTGCAACAGGTTTAAAAATGTTTGACATGTAATGCAGAACAGGTGCATAGCTAAATTTGGAATTAATAGGAAATTTTGAAAAACTCCGCAGTGAGTTAATAAAGAGTTAAAAAAAGAAGCTGCAAAGGAAAAAACAGAAGAACAAGACGTAGAAAATGAATAACTGCGTATGAGAACATGAGGGCAACCATTAAGAAGGATATCAGGGAGGCTTAAAAGACAGTTGGAGAGGAATAGAGCTGAGAAGGCGAAAGACAACGACCTTCGGTGTTTTAGTAGTAAAAGAAGAGTCAAGGAGGAGGTCAAGTGCATCAGGAATTGAAAAGGGGAATTAACCCTTAAACTGGCACCAGCAGACCCCTGTGACCCTGTGTTAGGAAATAGTGGGTTGTACAATGACTGACTGCCACATATTTGGGGGGTTAATGCACTCCTGGATGCCAAATATTTTTTTGCTGCACTTCACAATTCACCAAGAAAAAGTGAAATTTTAATGGAACACATTTTTTTCATGCAAGGAGCATCACAATTACCGCAACACTGATCATTTTACACACTGCCAATGAACTGTAAAAACTATAACAATCTATTATTTTATGTACAAGGTGCAACTGACGCCATTGACGAAATTCAGTAAATCACAGAGCCAACTGCGCTTGAACTGGCTGCACGCAAACACACAGATGCTTGAAGATTAGTCTAAGGCAGCGGCTGAATCCCTGGGATGGTGAGGCTGCAGAGGGTGGCAGTGGTCATCAGCTGGTTGCTCAATAAATGTATGGCACGGACTGATCAGCTCCGGCATGCTGGCAAATTGCACTGGGAACTGAGTACAGCCGGTTCTGGCAGTTTAATGGTTAAAAAATACAGATAGTGAGATAGCAGATGCTCTAAACTCGCATTTTTCTGAGGTCATCACACATGAGGAAGTGGAAAAACCTCCCAGCGGCAACAGGGACTACTAAGGAGGTGCTGAGGGATTTAGAAATTGAAGAGAGAGAAGTGCTGCTCAGACTAAATAGGCTGAAATCACCAGGACCAGATGATATTTACCACAGAGTTCTTAAGGAGGCTAGCGAGTACAGATATAAACCCTTGATGCATATTTTTAGGAAGTCACTGCACTCTGGGGAAAATTCTGAACGACTGGAAAATGGCAAATATCATCCCATTATATAAAATGGGTGACAGGGCAGATCCGAGCAACTACAGGCCAGTAAGCTTAATGTGCATCACAGGAAATTTAATGGAAGGAATTATTAAGGACCAGCAAACCCGCGATTCTCGAAAGAATTGCAAATCCAAGAATGGCAATCACTTTCTGTTCCCTCCAATATTTGCAGAGAAGAAAATTCATGCAGGGTGGGTGAGTCCTGGGAAAGTTTTCATTTAATTAAATAAACATAGGGCGGCACGGTGGCGTAGTGGGTAGCGCTGCTGCCTCGCAGTTGGGAGACCTGGGGACCTGGGTTCGCTTCCCGGGTCCTCCCTGCGTGGAGTTTGCATGTTCTCCCCGTGTCTGCGTGGGTTTCCTCCGGGCGCTCCGGTTTCCTCCCACAGTCCAAAGACATGCAGGTTAGGTGGATTGGTGATTCTAAATTGGCCCTAGTGTGTGCTTGGTGTGTTTGTGTGTGTCCTGCGGTGGGTTGGCGCCCTGCCCGGGATTGGTTCCTGCCTTGTTCCCTGTGTTGGCTGGGATTGGCTCCAGCAGACCCCCGTGACCCTGTGTTCGGATTCAGCGGGTTGGAAAATGGATGGATGGATGGATAAATAAACATATTTGTACTAAAGCGGTTTCTTTTTGGAGCCGTGACTCATCTGGTTCTGGTGTTTCAGAAGCACGTTGTAGGCGTCTTCGTTTATTGTTTTTATCCATGCAGTCTCGTTTTTGTTTTTCTATGGCTGTGTCGTTAGCTAGAAGTTGTTTGCTGTTGGCGGCGGATTCGCGTGCTCAAGTGACGATGGTGGCGGATCCGGGCTTGGAGGGGAACATTACTAAACGAAGGTGGTATGTGCAGTGGTGTGGGCAGCTGCTTGTGGCCTCTGGCATCTGTGCATATATACAACCTGGCGTGCACACTTTACCTCAAGTTTAGTTTACAGGTTGTGTTGTGTTGTTTGGGTGCCACCTACTGACTCTGGGAAGACGCTGGGTTTGACTCTGGGGCGCACTGCGTGTACGCTTCGGTGCGTCTGGCATCCATGCATATATACAACCTTCGTTTAGTAATATAGATAAGATTGAGCAACACCTGGCAAGGACAGAACAGTCAGTGTGGGGTCAGAAGAGAGAGGTCGTGTTTTACTAACATTCTAGAATTCCATGAGGAGCCAACAAAAGGATACGAGCAGATGAGATTATTGAGCTGGACTTTCAGAAAGCATTTGATGAGGTGCCACATGAGAAGATGGGCATCAAATTAAAAGAAGTGGGAGTTCAGGGTGTGGTGTGTAGGTGGGTGCAGAATTGGCTCAGACACAGGAAGCAGAGGGTGATGGTGTGAGGAACTTCATCAGAATTGGGTGATAGTAAGAGTGGTGACCAGTATGTGAATTTCCCCTTGTGATTAATAAAGTATCTATCTATCTATCTATCTATCTATCTATCTATCTATCTATCTATCTATCTATCTATCTATCTATCTATCTATCTATCTATCTATCTATCTATCTATCTATCTATCTATCTATCTATCTATCTATCTATCTATCTATCTATCTATCTATCTATCTATCATATAGTGCCTTTCCTATCCTGGGGCCTCATGTATAAACGGTGCGTACGCACAGAAATGTTGCGTAAGAACGTTTCCACGTTCAAATCGCGATGTATAAAACCTACACTTGGCGTAAAGCCACGCACTTTTCCACGGTACTTCATACCCTGTCGTACTCAAGTTCTCCGCTCGGTTTTGCAGACTGGCGGCACCCAGCGTCAAAGCAGTGCTACTGTTCCTGTGTAGTTACCCTTTCTTAGATCCACATCCACGACGGCGGCTCAAGTGCTCCTTGTAGAACTGTTTGTACTTGCAAGTTACCGTGAGGTGATTGTACTTATGATACAGTTATAATATTGCAATTATTAATAATAATAAATAATATTAATATTCCTGTTTGCTTCATCAGGCCGTGATCTTCTGCTCTCTCTAGATTGGTTCGCAGCCGAGTGTGAAGCGGTTGGGATGGGAATCAGCACCTTCAAATCCGAGACCATGGTCCTCAGCCGGAAAAGGGTGGAGTGCCCTCTCAGGGTTGGTAGCGAGATCCTGCCCCAAGAAGAGGAGTTCAAGTATCTCAGGGTCTTGTTCACGAGTGAGGGAAGAATGGAGCGTGAGATTGACAGGCGGATCGGTGCGGTATCCACAGTAATGTGGGCTCTGCATCGGTCTGTCGTGGTGAAAAAGGAGCTGAGCCGTAAGGCAAAGCTCTCAATTTACCAGTCGATCTATGTTCCTACCCTCACCTATGGTCATGAGCTATGGGTAGTGACCGAAAGAATGAGATCGCGAATACGAGCGGCTGAAATGAGTTTCCTCCTCAGGATGTCTGGGCTCTCCCTTAAAGTTAGGGTGAGAAGCTCAGTCATCCGGGAGGGGCTCAGAGTAGAGCCGCTGCTCCTCCGCATCGAGAGGAGTCAGATGAGGTGACGCGGGCATCTGATCAGGATGCCTCCTGGACGCCTCCCTGGTGAGGTGTTCCGGGCACGTCTAACCCGGGAGGAGGCCCAGGACACGTTGGAGGGACTATGTCTCTAGGCTGGCCTGGGAACACCTTGGGATTCTCCCGGAAGAGCTAGAAGAAGTGGCCGGGGAGAGGGAAGTCTGGGCATCTCTGCTCAAGCTGCTGCCCCCACAACCCGACTTCGGATAAGCGGAAGATGATGGATGAATATAATATTGCACAACCTGAGCCACTTTATAAAGCACGTATTTACATATGATGACGATATCATTTTTAAGATGAAATGCAGCAAAATATGTTGATTATATTATACAGATAAAACTTTAACTATACGGTGCCACAGTGCTAGCGAGCTTGAGCTTCGTTCACGGTTTGTTCCTGCCTCGCTCTGTTTTCATGCTGTGGCTGGCGCGACACTGGAAGGATAGATGGATAGAATAATTAAACATTGTGAAGATATTTCGATGTTCCTTAAAAGTTTTGAAGAATCGACGTTCTAAGCTTACAGGTGGCTTAACGTCTATTATTGAGCTGATTGTGTGGCGATTGGGTATTTGGAGAAAGAAAAGTAAGGACAGAAATTGGAGGTTAGTACATTTGAAAGAGATGGTACTGCTATGCTAAATTTCATCGAAGGTCGCGCATGGAGCAGCAAGCATCCTGAGTGAGGCAGGAACAATCACTGCGCCACCGTGTTCCCAGGTTTAATAACATGCTTTAACTCATATCATCATGAAAATGATTTCATGTATACATCTCAGTATTTGAATTACTCAGAGAGCTGTAATATCACGAACATAATGGATTCTGTGTCCGGTCGGAGGAAGAGCACGTAGTGATTCACACACACAGAGCACATATAAGATCAAATACAAAACAAAGCATTTAACGTGCTACTTTAGTTACGATGGGATTTGAGAAACTAGTAAATTAAATGATTTTAAAATGAAGTTTAATAATAATAATTCTTTGCATTTATATAGCGCTTTTCTCACTACTCAAAGCGCTCAGCAATTGCAGGTTAAGGGCCTTGCTGAAGGGCCCAACAGAGCAGAGACTCATTTGGCATTTACGGGAATCGAACCGGCAACCTTCCGATTGTCAGTGCAGATCCCTAGCCTCAGAGCCACCATGTTCTACTACATGATGTTCTACTTTAATGACAAAATAAATTACGTGATTAAAGTGGAAATTTCGAGATTAAAGTTGACATTTTGTGCTTTTTTCACACTGTGTGCCTATTTTTTTTCACTGTACCCTAATAAGCTTTCATATGACACTCAGACGGTGGGCTACGAGTCGCCTTTTCATTCTGACTTTGATATGTGACAACTTTTTTATTTTGGGCCTTGTGCGACTTTGTGAACTTGAGCTTTCGAGTTTCTCCGACATGCTATGTCACTCGATCAACTTCCTTTTGTTGCTTATATAACTGTTTAAACCAACAAACAGTACGTTCTTCTTTGCCTCCATTTGGTATTCGCTGAAATTCTTCTATTTTTCCTCGTACTTTTGCCATTGCCTTTTCACAGAACGCCGGGCTTAAGGGCTATTTATATTGATTTGCATATTCAAAGAGGCATAATTCTGGGAGGAGTTGGGGCAGGACAGCAGGCGCGTGCACGAGTGTTAATTTCCACGCTGAGCGGGATTTATGGAGCGGAAGAACACAGAAGTTGGCGAACGCACAGATTCCTGCATCTGGATTTTTCTGTGCGTAAGCACATTTCGGCTTTTGTGCTTACGTCATATTATAGTGCAAATTCTACGCACGGCGTTATGCATGAGTCCCCTGGTGTGGCCAATCAGAGCCCAGACCTAAATCACACTGAAAATCTGTGGAAAGATCTGAAGATAGCAGACCACCAACGCTCACCATCCAATGTGACCAAACTTGAACAGTTAAACTGTAACGAAGAGTGGGGGGCAAATATTACTCAATGATCGAGAAGAATCAACAGACTCAAGATTGTCATTAAAGCAAAAAGGGGGGTCAACAAAATGACATTGCCATTGGGGGGTCCTTTATTAATCTCAGGATTTCTTGTGTTTGATTTTTTATAATTCTTCTGAACTGTAGCTGTGATGTCTTTCACTTGTATGTTAGAGGTTGCATTGTGTAAGTAAAGCTGGGAAGAAATATTAATTTGTGTATGTGTGTTCATTTAAGGCTGTAAAGCAAAACAAATTGGAATATTTTGAAGGGGGGGGGATTCTTTTCTATACCCACTGTCGATATATCTGGCAGGCACCCCATCCCGGCTTGGCTGTGCCTCTTAGTGGTCCGGTACTGGAATCCTGAGGCAGACAAATTAGTCCATGTATTTGATGCCCCCCATTTTATGATATTAGTGCCATCCATTATAATGGAAGTGCTGGTTTATGCCCTGTGTACCTCCTGGCAGCGCCTACTTTACTGCAGCAGATCGGTGGCTGTGTACTCTGGACTGGGCCAGCCATTAGAAACTCACCTCCATTGTAATCTGTGCGCTCGGAGTGAGCAGGCATGAAGTGGTGGGCTCTCCGCGAGCTGCTCTGGGATTACTTATTGAAGGCAGTGATTAATTAGAGCGCCGAGTCGTACATTCCTTTCTCTGTTTACCTCACACCATCACAAAGGCGCGCTTCATTATTCTGCTTTGCTGTCATTTTTTTGAACTCCGTCCACATTTTTCTCTTCCCAGTGTGGTCTGCGTTGGTGGGGATGGCTTTGCCAGCGAGGTCGCCAATGGTTTGCTCCTTCGAGCCCAGATGGATGCTGGGAGGGATGCAGATTCCGTCTTCACGCCTGTCAGAGCAGCACTTCCTCTCGGCATAATACCAGCAGGTGAGTGGATGGCGATGCTGACGCGCTTAGACTGGCATCTGGCTGGCATCCTGGCATCCTTTCCTTTGAACTAACTTAGTGCAGGACACCCCTCTGGCAGGCTTGGAAATGAAGCGGCCTGTGGGTTGGTAGCTGAGGCAGAGTCTTTATTTTATTATTACTGCTACATGAGGTCATGTATTTTTTTTTTTTACTGTTTTGGGCATATTGTTTTTACCAGTTTGATTTAAAGCAGTCAGCACTGATGAACAGTACCCTGCCACCCGTTATGTTTCAACCCTGACTGGCTATTCAAATGTCTCTTTTGCGTCTGTCTTGCTCATTTTTTTCATGTTAACATTGTTGATTGTTTAGTTACTTTATGTCTAAGCAGCTTTTGTTATGTGCCATGTGTTTAAGTGGTGGTCCCCAAGAGGTCGGGACCACCTGCCCATCATTATCAAGAGACTGCCCTCAGCCCTATAAAGGTGGAGACAACCCACAGTCCCTTGCGGTTCATTGAATGCATTGTTGGGTTTCTACCTGAGTCTTCAAGAGGTGGCGCTGCTGAGTCGATACCCCAGTCCCCACGAGGTGGCACTGCCAAACTCTTGTCACTTCATCTGCCAAAGCGGGTCAAAGTCTCCCTGTCTTTCAATCTACAAATAGGATTGTTCTGTTTTTTGTACTTATAAAAAGTGGTTTTGAAGCTACTCCTTAGAGAGGGGGGGTCATGTTATATTTAAGCCAGGGTTCCTCCAACTGGCTGGGGTTCAGATGTCTGCATTGTGTCTATTTTGCTCATTACCTGTCGTCTATGTGGGGGGCGAGCGAACGCTGTAGATTAATCAAAAATTTCAATCTCTGGTTTTTGAAGGGATATTGATGTTTTTTAGGGTCCCTGATACCTAAAATATTGATACAGTCATATGAAAAAGTTTGGGAGCCCCTCTCAAGCCTGCATAATAATTGACTCTCCTTTCAACACTAAAGATAACAGTGGTGTGTCTGTCATTTCCTAGGAACATCTGAGTACTGCGGTGTTTTCTGAACAAAGATGTTTAGTGACGCAGTATTTAGTTGTATGAAATTAAATCAAATGTGAAAAACTGGCTGTGCACAAATGTGGGTCCCCTTGTCACTTTGCTGATTTGAATGCCTGTCACTGCTCAATGCTGATTACTTGGTGTGATGAGCTCGTTACGCCTTGAACTTCATAGACAGGTGTGTCCAATCATGAGATATAAAGGTATTTAAGGTGGTCAATTACAAGTTGTGCTTCCTTCCCTTTGACTCTCCTCTGAAGAGTGACAGCATGGGATCCTCAAAGCAACTCTCCAAAGATCTGAAAACAAAGATTGTTGAGCGTCATGGTTTAGGGGAAGGCTACAAAAAGCCATCTCAGAGGTTTAAACTGTCAGGTTCTGTAACTGTAAGGAATGGAACCAGGAAATGGAAGGCCACAGGCACAGTTGCTGTTAAACCAGCAGGTCTGGCAGGCCAAGAGAAATACAAGAGCGGCATATGAGCAGGATTGTGAGAATGGTGACAGACAACCCATAGATCACCTCCAAAGACCTGCAAGAACATCTTGCTGCAGATGGTGTGTCTGTACATCGTTCTACAATTCAGAACATCTGTATGGCAGGGTGATGAGAAAGAAGCCCTTTCTGCACTCACACCACAAACAGAGTCGCTTGTTGTATGCCAATGCTCATTTAGACAAGCCAGATTCATTTGGGAACAAAGTGCTTTGGATTGATGAGACAAAAATGGAGTTATTTGGTCAAAACAAAAAGCGCTTTGCATGGCGGAAGCAGAACACCGCATTCCAAGAAAAACATCTGCTACCTCCTGTCAAATTTGGTGGAGGTACCATCATGCTGTGGGGCTGTGTGGCCAGTTCAGGGACTTAGGCCCTTGTTAAACTCGAGGGTCGGATGAATTCAACCCAATATCAACAAATTCTTCAGGATAATGTTCAAGGATCAGTCACAAAGTTGAAGTTACGCAGGGGTTGGATATTCCAAGACCCAAAACACAGTTGGAAATCTACAAAGGCATTCATGCAGAGGGAGAAGTACAATGTTCTGGAATGGCTGTCACAGTCCCCTGACTTGAATATCATCGAAAATCTATGGGATGATTTGAAGCAGACTGTCCATCAAATTGAACTGAACTGGAGAGATTTTGAATGAAGAATGGTCAGAAATACCTCCATCCAGAATCAGACACTCATCAGAGGCTGTAGGAGGACAGCGTCTAGCGGACAAAAGGAGGCTCAACTAACTGATCTCAACATCATCGAGTGTGTCTGGGATTACATGAAGAGACAGAAGGATGTGAGGAAGCCTACATCCACAGAAGATCTGTGGTTAGTTCTCCAAGATGTTTGGAACAACCTACCAGCTGAGTTCCTTCAAAAACTGTGTGCAAGTGCACCTCGAAGAATTGATGCTGGTTTGAAGGCAAAAGGTAGTAACACCAAATATTGATTTGATTTAGATTTCTTTTGTTCGCTCACTTTGCATTTTGTAAATTGGTAACAATAAACAATCATTATTTATATTTCTGAAAGCATTCTTTGTTTACAGCATTTTTTCACACCTGCCTAAAACTTTTGCACAGTACTGTATATTGATGAAAAGAAGTGAAACAAAATGGCAAAAAATATCAATATCTCACCTCCCCTAACACACACAACCCCACGAGTGAATGGCGGAATATTTATATTGAACATTAAACAGATATGACGCACACGAAACACGTAACACACGTAAAGTCCAGGAAATTATCCAGAGAGTGATTCATGATCATGAACTTGAACCAGTTAGAAACTGTCCACTGTGATATGGAAGCACTTGATTGTTTGATCCTTTCCCGAAATGAACAGAAACGGTCTCACCATACGTTCCTCGGCGTGTCCCGTTACTACTGAACCCCAGGGTTTTGTGAGAATGGCGAGATCGTTCCAGGTCCGGCATTGAGAAGAGGAAGCTGTGGAAAGTTGCGTGGCGACCCAGATTGGTTTTTCTCTGTTTCTTTATGCGTTTCTGTGTTGTGTCGTCGTTTCTCTCCTTCCCCGAATATCCCCTTTCCTTCTCTTCCTCCTCTCGTTTAAATAAGAAAAACCAGATAGACTTGATGGGTGGACAGGAAAATTACCATGAGGGTTCACATGATCCTGCAGCTTTCTCCTTTCCCCCTTTGTTTCCAGGGGGACAACATTTACAGAGACGCACCATAAACGGGGACAACGCTACGAAAGACGCGACGCAGCACAATACATTTAAGATGACGTTAATCACGCTGCACCGCTACAGAGTTGCTGCTGCTGAGTTGCTTCCTTGGGTCAAAGTCCTCTCGCCTCGTCTGCTGTATTTAGGCCAGGATTCCTATCAAATCCATCTCTTATGTCCTGTTGTTCACTTGTGTTCGTGTTAGCTGTCTTAATTAGCTGCTCTATTGTCTTTGCCTGTTGTTCTGTTCCATGTGTTTTGTGGGTGGTCCCCCAAGAGGTGGGGCCACCTGTCAATCAGAGCCAGGAACTGCCCTCTGCCCTATAAATCTGGAGGATTTCCCACAGTTCTTTGCGGTTCATTGTCAGAAATCAGAATCAGATCAGAATATCTTTATTGTCATTGTAACAAATACAACGAAATTAGGTACAGTCTCTGCGGTGCCAAAATATAAATAAATATAATTACAAAAGGATAAGAAGAAATAAGGAAGGACACAAACATTCAACACAAGACCTTATTGCGCAAGATGTCATCTATTGACTGCTGCACTGGAGGTGATTACGTGGCATTCAGTGCCCTGATAACAACAGGGTAGAAACTGGTATTCAGTCTATTCGTCTTTGTTTTCATGCTCTTATATATTTTGCCTGATGGCAACAGTTGGAACAAAGCTGTTCTGGAGTGGGTGACTTCTTGTGTTTTGTTTTTATTTTTTTTGCTGTGCTTTCATGATTTACTCAATTTTTGGACTTTGTGCCTGGATTATGTATTGGGATGGTGTTGGCATTGAATTGCTTTATTATTTTACAAAACTCTGTTCTTCCTTTTGTGCTTCACAGTATTACAGAGTATTTCTTTGTAAAAAAATTAATCTGTTTATGTTATAAGGATTCTGTGTTTGCCCCTATATCTAACAAGGGTTTGACAAGAAGCCCCCCAGCCCCCCAAAGGCAGTGGGTATTTTTGGAAGAGGTTTTAGGACTCCTAGTTCATGACAGTCTGCCCAAGCGGGCCAAAGTCCACCCTTTTTGCCATCCCCATGGAGGACTGTCTTTTTTAATTTAATATTAAAGGGGGCTCCCCTTTGGGAGCAGGGGGGGTCATGTTATATTGCACACAGGGTTCCTCCCCTGGCTGAGATTCAAATGTCTCTTTTGTGTCTATTTTGTTCATTCTTTACATGAACATTTTGAATTATTTGTGTCTAAGTATCAATTGTTATGTGTCGTGTGTTTTGTGGGTGGTCCCCCAAGAGTTAGGGTCACCTGCCAATCAGTGCCAGGAACTGCCCTCTGCCCTATAAATCCGGAGGGTTTCCCACAATTCTTTGCGTTTCATTGTCAATGCTGTTCTGGAGTTGGTGACTTCTTGTGTTTTATTTTTTTGTTCTGTGCTTTCATGATTTACTCGATTATTTGACTTTGTACCTGGATTATATATTGGGACTGTGTTGGCATTGAATTGCTTTATTATTTTACAAAACCTGTGGTGCCCGGGATTGGTTCCTGCCTTGTGCCCTGTGTTGGCTGCGATTGGCTCCAGCAGACCCCCGTGACCCTTTGTTTGGATTCAGCGGGTTGGAAAATGGATGGATGGATTTTACAAAACTTTCAAAAAAAAAACATTAGGGGGGCGCGATTAAAACGGTTATGAAAACTCAGGTCGCAAATACTTAAAGGTTGAGAAACGCTGTCCTATTGCAACACCCAAGGGGGGCTAAAATGGGTGTCCCCCCTAAACTGTATATATACAGTGCTTCCAGAAAGTATTCCCTTGTGACAGGCGGATATCAGGAAAAGTGAAAGGGAAGGCCTACAGGATGGTAGTGAGACCAGCTACAGTGCATCTGGAAAGTATTCCCAGCGCATCACTTTTTCCACATTTTGTTATGTTACAGCCTTATTCCAAAATGGATTAAATTCATTTTTTTCCTCAGAATTCTACACACAACACCCCATAATGAAAACGTGAAAAAAGTTTACTTGAGGTTTTTGCAAATTTATTAAAAATAAACAAACTGAGAAATCCCATGTCCATAAGTATTCACAGCCTTTGCTCAATACTTTATCGATGCACCTTTGGCAACAGTTACAGCCTCAAGTCTTTTTGAATATGATGCCACAAGCTTGGCACACCTATCCTTGGCCAGTTCCGCCCATTCCTCTTTGCAGCACCTCTCAAGCTCCATCAGGTTGGATGAGAAGCGTCGGTGCACAGCCATTTAAAGATCTCTCCAGAGATGTTCAATCGGATTCAAGTCTGGGCTCTGACTGGGCCACTCAAGGACATTCACAGAGTTGTCCTGAAGCCACTCCTTTGATATCTTAGCTGTGTGCTTAGGGTGGTTGTCCTGCTGAAAGATGAACCGTCGCCCCAGTCTGAGGTCAAGAGCGCTCTGGAGCAGGTTTTCATCCAGGATGTCTCTGTACATTGCTGCAGTCATCTTTCCCTTTATCCTGACTAGTCTCCCAGTCCCTGCCGCTGAAAAACATCCCCACAGCATGATGCTGCCACCACCATGCTTCACTGTAGGGATGGTATTGGCCTGGTGATGAGCGGTGCCTGGTTTCCTCCAAACGTGACGCCTGGCATTCACACCAAAGAGTTCAATCTTTGTCTCATCAGACCAGAGAATTTTCTTTCTCATGGTCTGAGAGTCCTTCAGGTGCCTTTTGGCAAACTCCAGGCGGGCTGCCATGTGCCTTTTACTAAGGAGTGGCTTCCGTCTGGCCACTCTACCATACAGGCCTGATTGGTGGATTGCTGCAGAGATGGTTGTCCTTCTGGAAGGTTCTCCTCTCTTCACAGAGGACCTCTGGAGCGCTGACAGAGTGACCATCGGGTTCTTGGTCACCTCCCTCACTAAGGCCCTTCTCCCCCGATTGCTCAGTTTAGATGGCCGGCCAGCTCTAGGAAGAGTCCTGGTGGTTTCGAAGGCCACTGTGCTCATTGGGACCTTCAAAGCAGCAGAAATTTTTCTGTAACCTTCCCCAGATTTGTGCCTCGAGACAATCCTGTCTCGGAGGTCTACAAACAATTCCTTTGACTTCATGCTTAGTTTGTGCTCTGACATGAACTGTCAACTGTGGGACCTTCTATAGACAGGTGTGTGCCTTTCCAAATCATGTCCAGTCAACTGAATTTACCACAGGTGGACTCCAATGAAGCTGCAGAAACATCTCAAGGATGATCAGGGGAAACAGGAGGCACCTGAGCTCAATTTGGAGCTTCACGGCAAAGGCTGTGAATACTTATGTACATGTGCTTTCTCAATTTTTTTATTTTTAATAAATGTGCAAAAACCTCAAGTAAACTTTTTTCACGTTGTCATTATGGGGTGTTGTGTGTTGAATTCTGAGGAAAAAAATGAATTTAACATAAAACAAAAACCCAAAAAGTGAACAAAAAAACTATATATAAGAGAAAGATTTGAACCCGAACCAGGAGAGAGAAGACTCCTGGCCTAAATAGAATGAAAATAAAAAAGAAAGGGAGAGGGGCACCCTAAAGCCCCTGGCTGCAAATACCAAAATCAAATCATTCTTAAAGAGTTTATTAGCAAACAACTAAAATAATCAAAACAGGAACAAATACAAATCTGACGGAAGTGAAAAAGCAAGCAAAGCTAAATCACAATCCAAAAATCTGTCACACACATGCGCTTAGGAGGCAGCCAAGAAGCCCTGAGGCGAGTGAAAGGGGTAATATCGGGTATTAAACGCCTCTCTTCTTTTTTATTCAGAATTAATGGAGAAAAACAATAAACAAACTCACTTACCGACAGTCCTGAAGTCCCAAAATGGTGCCTCTTCCGTTACATCTTTTCCACCTCCGACCCCTGAAGACGATGTCACTTCCAGTCACCTCATGATGACGTCACTTCCAGATGACAACACTTCCACCTACATCACTGCCGGCAATGCTGCCTGCGGTTGCCCCGGTGACACCACTTCCAGTCACCTCATGATGATGTCACTTCCTGTCGCACAGTCGTCACATAATTTCCATCACTACTTCTTTACAGTCGCCATTTTCTATTTAAACTCACCATCTCCTGTATTGTATCATCGACTGTAACGATTTTGATCACTTTTTTGCTTCGTCTTTTTGTCAAGATTGCCGGACATTATACGGCATTTTGTCTCGTGTGAGATTAATATCCTACAAATGTGAAAACAAGAACTTAAATAGCAAAAGGAATCCAAGAATGGCATCTGAGCGACTTTACTTGGAAACAAATACCTCAGCGGGGGACTCCAAGCACTGAGCCCCTTATAATAGTCAGGGACGACACCTCAACTGTAATGCTGGGGGCCCCGGCCCCTTAGGCTCAAAAAGGGGAGCACAAGGCACATAATGACAGAACTGAACCTCAAACAGAAGGCAATATAAAATAACTTTAAAACAATACACACATAGAAATGTAGAAACAGGAAACGCTAAATCAATAGCACAATGTGAATTGGTTATCGGAAGATGACACCCAATAGTGAAGGTGATGCACACAGCGCAGCACGACCGAACCACCGTCACCTGAAGGTTCACTGTGGTGACAAAAAAGCAAAATGGTTGCTTTCAAGTGGAAGGACAAGAAAGACATTCACCCCGTAAGTATGGAAAATAAAAGGTCATGTATTAGCACAGTGGTTCTCAAACTGTGGGGCGTGCCTGATGATCTCGTAAACTTGTAGCGGTGTATCGGTAGCAAAAAATTTAGAAATAAATTTTATTAGGGTTTCAAAAAAACGTTAGGGGGGCGCAATTAAAACTTATAAAAACTCGGGTTGCAAATACTTAAAGGTTCAGAAACACTGTTATTAGCATATTAGTAGATACCAGCAAACCCGTGATTCTCGAAAGAATCGCAAATCCACGAATGGCAATCACTTGTTGTTCCCTCCGATACGTGGAGGGATGATATATCATGGAGGGTGGGTGCGTCCTGGGAAAGTTCATTTAAGTAAATAAATATATTTGTACTGAAGCGGGCTCTTTTTGGAGCTGTGACTCATCTGGTACAACCTGCCGTGCACGCGTTACCTCAGGTGTATTTCACAGGTCGTAGCCATGGTAAAGGTTTCATTTAATTAACTACACATATTTGTACTACAGCGGTTTCTTTGTGTGGGCGCGTTCGTTCATTGTGTTTATCCATACGAGCTCGTTTTGTATTTCCGTTACGCCACCTACTGACTCTGGGAAGCCGCTGCGTTTGACTCTGGGGCACCGCAGTGCGCATGCGCTTTGGCACGTCCGCCGTGCATAAATTTAACTACACATATTTGTACTACAGCGGTTTCTTTATGTGGGCACCTTCGTTCATTGTTTTTATCCATACGGGCGAAGCGCGTCATGGGCGCGTTCGTTCATTGTGTTTATCCATATGGCTCGTTTTGTATTTCCGTTACGCCACCTACTGACTCTGGGAAGCCGCTGCGTTTGACTCTGGGGCGCCGTGGCACATTTGTACTACAGAGGTTTCTTTGTGTGGGTGCGTTCGTTCATTGTGTTTATCCATACGGCTCGTTTTGTATTTCTGTTAGTTGAGCTCTTTCATTGTGGAGCCGTGACGTGTTTCTGAAGTTGGCGCCACCTACTGACTCTGGGAAGCCGCTGCGTTTGACTCTGGGGCGCCACAGTGCGCATGCGCTTTGGCGCGTCCGCCGTGCATAAATTTAACTACACATATTTGTACTACAGCGGTTTCTTTATGTGGGCACCTTCGTTCATTGTTTTTATCCATACGGGCGAAGAGCGTCATGGGCGCGTTCGTTCATTGTGTTTATCCATACGGGCTTGTTTTGTATTTCCGTTATTCCACCTACTGACTCTGGGAAGTTGCTGCGTTTGACTCTGGGGCGCCGTGGCGCATTTGTACTACAGCGGTTTCTTTGTGTGGGCGCCTTCGTTCATTGTTGTTACTCATACGGGCGAAGCGCGTTGTGGGCCCGTTCGTTCATTGTGTTTATCCATACGGCTCGTTTTGTATTTCCGTTACGCCACCTACTGACTCTGGGAAGCCGCTGCGTTTGACTCTGGGGCGCCGTGGCACATTTGTACTACAGAGGTTTCTTTGTGTGGGTGCGTTCGTTCATTGTGTTTATCCATACGGCTCGTTTTGTATTTCTGTTAGTTGAGCTCTTTCATTGTGGAGCCGTGACGTGTTTCTGAAGTTGGCGCCACCTACTGACTCTGGGAAGCCGCTGCGTTTGACTCTGGGGCACCACAGTGCGCATGCGCTTTGGCGCGTCCGCCGTGCATAAATTTAACTACACGTATTTGTACTACAGCGGTTTCTTTATGTGGGCACCTTCGTTCATTGTTTTTATCCATACGGGTGAAGAGCGTTGTGGGCG
The DNA here is from genome assembly GCF_900747795.2 of Erpetoichthys calabaricus. NCBI lineage: Eukaryota > Metazoa > Chordata > Cladistia > Polypteriformes > Polypteridae > Erpetoichthys > Erpetoichthys calabaricus. The sequence goes on along the minus strand of NC_041401.2, from coordinate 5,931,204 downwards.
CGTTCGTTCATTGTGTTTATCCATATGGGCTCGTTTTGTATTTCTGTTATGCCACCTACTGACTCTGGGAAGCCGCTGCGTTTGACTCTGGGGCGCCGCGGTGCATTTGTACTACAGCAGTTTCTTTGTGTGGGCGCCTTCGTTCATTGTTGTTACTCATATGGGCGAAGCGCGTTGTGGGCGCGTTCGTTCATTGTGTTTATCCATACGGCTCATTTTGTATTTCTGTTAGTTGAGCTCTTTCATTGTGGAGCCGTGACGTGTTTGCTTCTGGTGTGTCTGAAGTGGGCGCCACCTACTGACTGTGGGAAGCCGCTGCGTTTAGGCACAGTGCGCATGCAGTTTGGTGCGCCCGTGCATAAATTAAACTGTGGTTTAGTAATATAGATAAATGGGAATTAATATGAACTTTTACACGAATCAAGCATACTAAGCAATTAATCAATAAAGGCATACGCCATATTTCTTTATAGACCAAGATCAGAGATAAGCTACCAATATTTAATAGCCCAAAGGAACGGAGAAAGGGGAGAAAGGTGGATGGGGGTCAGAAAAGGGAGAACACGTACCGGTTAGGAACCAGTTAGGAAATAAGGGAATCAAGAAATAAAACTGAATGACAAAATACAAGAAATATTAGGGAGGGCCTGCGAAGGGGCATCTGGAATTGGGAGTCCGGGTAAGCAGCGAATGAGCTCCTGCTATCGAGGTCAGGATGATATGAAATGGTGATATATACTGTAACTTTTGGCTCGATCAGGGCTCAACTTGATTGGGTTGAGACCACCTTATTGTTTATTGCAATAAAACTAATTACAGATGACCCCCAAAATTCACCGGGGTTATGTTCCCAGAGCACCCGCCAATTGTGAAAAAATGTGAATTTTGGTTGTGGTAAAAAAAATACGATATAATTTATTTTTTTGTATAGCCCAAAATCACACAAGAAGTGCCGCAATGGGCTTTAACAGGCCCTGCCTCTTGACGGCCCCCCAGCCTTGACTCTCTAAGAAGACAAAGAGAAACTCCCAAAAAAAACCTAGTAGGGAAAAATGGGAGAAACCTCCAGAAAGGCAGTTCAAAGAGAGACCCCTTTCCAGGTAGTTTGGGTGTGCAGTGGGTATCAAAAAAAGGGGGGTCAATACAATATAATACAATACAATACAATACACAGAACAGAACAAATCCTCAGTACAGTATAAAAATAAAAACTTTAGAAGTACGGAGCAGAATTTAACAGCAGATGATATCACATAATATGATTTGGATATTTTTTTGGGAAAAATGCCTATAAATGCCTATTTTTATAGTTTAAACCCTAAATATGCCCCCCAAGCACTTTAATTTCATTTCAAACTCAGCTTAATACATTACTCTAAAAAAATGTAAAGGTAAACCCGTGTATACTGTACAGTACTGTACTGCTATGTCTCCCGCAGTTCTAGAATGTAAAATATCGATGTTCCCCCTATATTTACTGTAATTCATGCAAGCGTGTTTTCTTTAGTATAAGTAGGGTAAATACGTAATAATTTAATAAAAATACAGTAAAATGTACGGGTACTCACCAATAATGAATGATATTGATTGAAGATGATGATGAATTAGCTATGCAGTATGATGAAGGTATGTAATGAAGATAATGACTGCACAGCAAAGCAGAGGATTTACAGCTCCTCGGGTGGCTACTGCAGCATAACGTTTTATTTCCGGGAGCAAATCCAGTAGTTCAACCTTCTCCTGGACTGTCTTAAACTTTTTCTGACACTTAGGTTCATTGCCAGAAGCCTTAGAAGGTGCAGGGCGTTTAGGCGACATCTTAGGGCTTTAAAAAGAACAAAGCGAAAAACACGAGAACGCTCAGCTAAACACTCAAGAGAGCTACACGCGGTAAACTGCAGTGATGGGTCGTTCTTGAACGATTCGTTCATTTTGAACGAATCTTTAATGTGACTCGGGAAGAACGAGCCGTCTCGTGGGAGTGATCCTCAAGAAACAGTAACAAAATCATAGTGACAGAAATTGACAGACCTTTTTTATTTATAAGAAAATGCGTTTTAGATATTTTTGATAATTTTATGATAATTTCTAAATATGATCCAACATACAGCAAATGGAATTTTACGTTAGTATTTGACTGAGGTACTGAGCCGGTAAATGGTCACGTGACAAAAGAACGAACGACTCGAAAGACTCGAGGAATGAACTAATCAATTCTCTTTCCGACTCAGACTGCATAGGGTAACCTTATGGGGCTGTCACGTGATGAACGAACGACTCAAACCCGAAAACTTGTCAGATAAGAGGCGAGGTGAGCGAATCATAGACTAAAGACCCAGGTAAACAATGAATTAATATTTTCTGTTTCTTATAGCATTATAGTTTTGTCTTGTTTGTAGTGTGATCAACATTTGTGTAAGCAGTAGATGTGTTAGGGAGGTAACAGGTAACATTTTAATTATATTTTGCTAAAATGAACGAAATGAACGACATGACTCGAAAAAGGATTCGTTCATTTTGCTGAACGAGACTCAAAGGTCCGAGTCGGTAAAATGATCCGAACTTCCCATCACTGGTAAACCGTTAAGATCCGGGAATGCTGGGCGGCATCTGCTGGTGATGCATCACAGGGCAGCAGCCAATTAGCAGCAAGGAGAAATGAATAACGCTCTCTGATTGGCTACTTTCACCATCCCAAACCGCCTTTTCCTCTATGGTTGCTTTGTGTTCTCTTTACAGTACAGTATGCCCACGAATAAAGCCATAAAAAATTTGCAGAGGATATTTGCGGTTTCCGCTAACAATTATTAGTTAGGTTCTAAGGAAAAATCCGCGAATGACTGAGGCCGCGAACCCTGAACCCTCAACTTCGCGGGGGATCTAACAATAATAATAATAATAATTCATTACATTTATATAGCGCTTTTCTCAGTACTCAAAGCGCTATCCACACAGTATGCCTATCCTTCGACTCCTAGAGCCTTCTTTCAAGGTGAGAATCTCCGGTGCACCTTTTCCTTCAACATAAAGCTCTGTCCACACTGTGGCAACTGTCAGTGTTCATGTTGGGGGGATATCTGGGGGTCAATAAGCTTTGCACTGTAGTAGCCCCCAATAATACAATGGGGCACGTCTGGCCCCGACATTTTACCCTCTTATGTGCAAGTAACAGAAAAAATATCATAAGAAAAGTTTACAAGCAAGCACGTGTCTACTGTCTACTTTCTCAAAAGATGTCACACGGAGGACGCCCAGTACAGTGGTGCCCGACGCTTGACAGACCTTCCCTACTGTATTCATGCTCACGTTTTGATATCTCCATGCTTCTGTTTCTTAAAATAATTCTGCCTTTTTGACTCGTGTTGGGATGGGGTTTAAACAAAAAGCTAAGGAGGCAACGCGACTCAGATCAGCGCCCCCTCGAGGACTACTAATGCATAGCCGCCTAGGTTTTTTCATTGCCGTACGAAGTCTTGGTAGCTCACATTTCTAGATAGATAGATAGATAGATAGATAGATAGATAGATAGATAGATAGATAGATAGATAGATAGATAGATAGATAGATAGATAGATACTTTATTAATCCCAAGGGAAAATTCATATACTCCAGCAGCAGCTTGCATTCCGTTCACATTATTTTTATATAGCGCGGTCCTCGGTGGTCTGGCCAAGAGCAACCCTAAGTGACTACACAGTATGAAAATAATAAACCATAACCAACCTCACCAATCCAATATCGTAATAATTAGTCACAAAAGAGACCCGCGACACGAGCGCATTCGTACAGATGCCACAGCCATAATAGGATTTTGAAGCCGGCATGATATGCAGTGTGCCAAAGGAATGATTTGTCACTCCAAAACGCACCGCCACTCACTTTTGGGCCAACAGTTTGACCTTCACTTGTCATTCCAGTTGTTTTAGAGGGTCTGCTGTTGTTCGGAGACATGGAAGCCCTCCAAGTCGGCACTCCACGCAGATTGGACGTGCTTAGGTCATTGTTTCTCTTCATTAGTCTGCGCTCCCCGAGGAATGTTTGTAAACAGGGGGCTCGTCACAAACACGAAAGACGGGCGTCCCCGAAGGAGAAGCCTTCCATTACTGCTATGAGGGCACGGCGCGCTCGCCTACATATGACAGACGCCTTTTTTTTCTTTTGTTTTTCCCCTTTCACAGATGAGCCAGGATGATAAAAAAAAAAAAAAGAAAATGAAGATGCCGCTATTGGTCTTAACGGCTGCCTCGCCATTTCAGCTGTGAACGTCTGAAAGCGGAGACGCTCAGAATAATCGGCGCAAACACCGTGGCGAGACAGTTGTATGCTTTTTAGAATGAATTTCACAGCCAGGCTCACGTTAATAAGGACGTGGACAAGTGAATGAAACCCAGAACGGATCTTCAAACGAGATCATCAGAAACACAAACGCCGGGGCCACTAGGGCCGCCCATCTCCAGGGGTTTTTTCGTGTTCACTCCCGCTTTATTTAGTTGGCTTCCATGACAAATAAAAAAGACAGAAGTTATCTGTCTGAATCCCAGCATGGAGAACCTGTCATGAACAAGACCCCCTTCTGGTGTGTCATGAAAATTCATTATTATTACTTCTTATTAAGCTGACGACTTTTTTTGACCAGAGGTGACTTACAATATTTGAGACACTATCGGTTCCATTTCTTTTGTTTCTCCAAGTGGGGCACATTCAGGAGAAATTGACTTGCCCAGGGTCACACCAACTGTCAGCAGAGGGATTTGAATCCACAGTTCAATATGCTGCACTGTCAATCCATCACACCTTTATACAAACCTGTATGAATCCCATGCCAAAATACATATAACAGAAACATATGCATTGCATTTATAATTCCAACAGATGGTGCATCACAAATATTTGTTGTAATGCATTTTATTGTGATGTGCCATCTGTTGGAATGACAACTGTAATGTGTTTTATTACTGCATGCATTACAAAATACATTGCAATAAATGGTGAAATGCAAATGTTAATTCTAAGGTTTACATCGATTATTTAGATTTCAACCCATCCTAGACAGTAGCACAGCTAATAAAAGGATACATGTCAGTGTGCATTTGATTGCTGTGTCTCTGTCATTCCAACAGATTGTGCATCACAAACATTAACACTGTTTTTATGAATGTCATGCCAAAGTACATATAAAAAAGACATTTGCATTGTGTTTATCATTCCAACAGATGGTGCAACACAAATTTTAGTTGTAGTGCATTTTATGTGCTTGATGCTGAGTGGGTTCTCCTCCTCCTCCTCTTCCTCCTCCTTCCTATCACATAATCAACTTCTGAAGTTTGCTTCATGCTCAGCAGATGTCGCTGTTCTTCTTTCTCTTTCAGGCATGTCACTTTCTCGATCCGTCTGCCTATCCAGTTTACCAAAAGAAAGACGCATTCCCTGTTAAGCCACATTTTTTGCTTCACATTTTAAGCTTCCAATTAAGACCAAGATTAAGATTCTAGTCTTAGTATATTTGTAAGTAATTGCGTAACAGACAGGAACAACCTGTCTATATATATATATATATAGACTAGCTATGCTACACAAGATGGGTTGAAATCTAAATAATATGCTTTAAGTGTTAACATTTGCAGTGCACTATCTATTGGAATATATTTTGTATTGCATATAGTATCTGGGCACTCCGGTTTCCTCCCACAGTCCAAAGACATGCTGGTTAGGTGGATTGGCGATTCTAAATTGGCCCTAGTGTATGCTTGGTGTGTGGGTGTGTTTGTGTGTGTCCTGCGGTGGGTTGGCACCCTGCCCGGGATTGGTTCCTGCCTTGTGCCCTGTGTTGGCTGGGATTGGCTCCAGCAGACCCCCGTGACCCTGTGTTCGGATTCAGCGGGTTGGAAAATGGATGGATGGATGCATATAGTGATAAGATGCATTGCATTTGTCATTTCAACAGATGGTGCATCATAAACATTTGTAGTAAAAAAATGCATTACCACAACTGTTAGTGATGTGCCATCTGTTAGAATAACAAATGCAATGCATATTTCTCTGTTATATGTCATTTGGTATGAGATCTGTAAAAACAGTGTTAATGTTTGTGATGTCCCATCTGTTGGAATAGCAAATGCAGTGTATATGTCTCTGTCATATGCCATTTGGTACGGGATTCATAAAAGCAGTGTTAATGTTTGTGATGTGTCATCTGTTGGACTGACAAATGTAATGTATTTTATTACTATGTGCATTACAAAATGCATTGGTGCACTGCAAACATTAACGTTGAGGTTAGATTTCAACTGAACTTGGATGGTAGTACAGCCAGTAAAAGGATACATGTTTGTGTGTTCATGCATCTGAGTGTCTATTTGATTACTATGTCTCGGTCATTCCAACAGATGGTGCATCACAAACATTAACATGAACATGGCATTATGAATTCCATGTCTAAATACATATAAAACAGACATTTGCATTACATTTATCATTCCAACAGATGGTGCAACACAAATATTTGTTGTAATGTATTTTATAACTACAAACATTTTTGATGTGTAATCTGTTTAACCGACAAATGTAATGCATTTTATTACTATGTGCATTACAAAATATATTCCAGTAGATGGTGCACTGCAAACCTTAACACTGAGGTCTGCGTTGATTACTTAGATTTCAACCTGTCAAGGACGGGTAGCACAGCTAATAAAAGGATACATGTCTGTGTATCTGTATGTGTCCAACTGGGTGCTACATCTCTGTCATTCCAACAGATGGTGCATCACAAACATTAACACTGCTTTTATGAATCCTATGCCAAAATACATATAACAGAGACATATGCATTGCATTTATCATTCCAATAGATGGCATTTCACGATTATTTGCTGTAATGCATTTCATTACTACAAATATTTATAATGTTTGTGATGTTCCATCTGTTGGAGTTGAAAATGGCAAAGCATTTTATTCCTGCATGCTTTACAAAATACATTCCAATAGATGATGTACTGCAAATGTTAATGCTGAGGTCTATTTAGCTTGTCTTATTACTTGGCCCCTTTATCTGTATAGGTGACTTATTGCAACATTTGAGATACACTTCGTTCCATTACTTTTGTTTTTCCAAGTGGAGCACAGGCAGGTGAAGTGACTCACTTATGGTCACAGAGTGTCAGTATGGGGACTTGAACTCACAACCTCAGAGTCTGAAGTCCAAAACTTTAACCATTGTGCCACACTTTTATGCAAATCTGTCTTAATAATACAATGCCTTCAGTATCTATCATTATGCAATGTCTTACTGTCATATCTATCTATCCATTATTACTATTATCTGACATAAATGAAGAACATGTGTCTGCAAGTCAGTGTTTAGGTGTGTCCATCCAGTTGTTATATGTCTGTCATTCCAACAGATGGCACATCACAAATGGTAGCACTCCTTTTACGAATCCCAAAATGCATATAACAGACACATATGCATTGCATTTTACATTCCAACAGATGGTGCATCACAAACATTTGTAGTAATGCACTTTACTACCACAAACATTTGCAATGTGATTTTATTACTACATACATTACAATATACATTCCAACAGGTGGTGTTTTACAAATGTTAGCACTGTGGTCTATGTTAACTACTTAGATTTCAAGGCTATCATAGACAGGTAGCACAGCTAGGAAATAGACAAGTGTCTGTGTGTCTTTGTATCCGTCTGATTGCTATGCCTCTGCCATTCCAACTGATGGCGGTTCACAAATATTTGTTGCAATGAATTATTTTATTCCTACAAACATTAGTGTGGCGCCATCTGCTGGAATGACAAATGCAATTCGTTTTACTACTACTTGTTTTACAAAGAACTTTCCAATAGATGATGCACTGCAAACGTTAATGCTAAGATCTGCGTTGATTATTTCAATTTCAACCCATCTCAGGCAGGATGCACAGCTTGTTACTTATTAGGCTGATGCCTTTATCCAAGGTGACTTACAGTATTTAAGACCCAATTGTTTCCAATTGGAGCACAGGCAGGTGAAGTGACTTGCTCAGGGTTACACAGTATCAGTGAAGGGATTAGAACCCAGAGCCTTAACTACTATGCCACACTGCACTAGCTGTTCTGGTGGTCACAGATGCAGAGTCCTGGGTTCAAATCTAGCTGTGAAGCTGTGTGCCCCCCAAGGTACTCTGCTCATCATCCGGTGTCTCCAAAGAAGTGTGTGTTGGGCTAATTGAAAGCTCTGTAGTGGCCCCTCTGCTCTGTTGGGCTCTTGAGCAAGGCCCTTAACCTGCAAATGCTGAGTGCTTTGAGTAGTGAGAAAAGCGCTATATAAATGCAAAGAATTATTATTATTATTCATTACGAGTGTGGACTGGCATCCTGTCTGGGTCTGCTCCCAGGTTAGGCCCCAGTCTGGCACCGTCACCTGGAGTCACATTGAGAATGTTGGCTTACGTTATAAAAAGCTTGACTCCATTTCTAAAATCCAAACTCAAGATTGATTTGGTATTATTGTGTGCGTCTCTCACAGGTGGCGCCATATAAAATAAGAAGGGCTTCAATTCTCTTTCAATAATTCAATCCATATTTTTATTATACTAGTTATGAAGTTAAATCTGAAGAACAATTGTCATTTTAGAACTGGTGTTTGACCAGTTTATTTGACGTGAAAGGCGCTATATAAATTCAGTTTGACAACTTCCTTGCTCTCATGCTTATAAAACCCACTATTTTTGAGTAAAATATTATTATACGTTGTAACAAAATGAAGTACTGGAGCCCAGGTGCTTTAACACCACGGCGGATCATCTTCATCTGAACAGCGAGGTCTCGCGGGGTCCGGACCAGAAGGGGCGGAGTCTCACAAGATGGACAGATGTGACGTCAGTGGTCACCAGTGGCTTCCTCCTCCATTAAAGCCAAAACCGGAGATGTCGTTCCTGACTGTCACCCATCCATCCATCCATTTTCCAACCCGCTGAATCCGAACACAGGGTCGCGGGGGTCTGCTGGAGCTAATCCCAGCCAACACAGGGCACAAGGTAGGGAACCAATCCTGGGCAGGGTGCCAACCCACCGCAGGACACACACAAACACACCCACACACCAAGCACACACTAGGGCCAATGTAGAATCACCAATCCACCTAACCTGCATGTCTTTGGACTGTGGGAGGAAACCCACACAGACACGGGGAGAACATGCAAACTCCCCTGACTGTCACCCAGAGTTTTTAACGGAGTCCATAAACGCTCCAGAATCCCGCATCCAGGGCGATCTACGCTCATAAATAAGAAATATCTCGGCATAATAAATAGCTAACATATTACAATAAGCTCATTTTATGGTTTCCAGATGAGTTGAAATTATGAATGTCAGTAAATGAATTCAATGTTATCTTTCTGATTTTTTAAGGCGCTATATTCAGTCAGTTTTATTGAGAGCTCCTTTTCATATACCTATATACCAAATCTATATTTTTTATTAAAATTATTATGACATAAGCACGAAAAGTACAGATTTGTTTTCATATCGCTCTGGCTCTGAGCAGTTTATCACAAAAGGCGCTATATTCGTTTAATGGAAAGTTCCTTGTCAATCCGTCGTTTTTATTAAAGTTACGATGATGTAAGCTGGGATAAGTGCGAGTTTATTTCTATGAACGTTCTAAGCGGGGTGACTGGGGCTCTCCCTTAGAGACGGGCTGGGAAGCGCTGACATCCGCGAGAGGCTCGGAGGAGACCCCAGAGAAGACCCTCGGATCGCAGGGAGCTGTAATTATACAGTATCTCAAAGATGGCCTGAGGACACCTTAGGATGCCACAGTATGAATTGACAAGTGTGGCTGGGGAAAGGACGTCTGGGCCTCACTGCTGACTAAGACTGGGGTCCGCGGTATTGGATAAGCGGTAAAAAAAATGCATGAATGAATGAATGACTGAATGAAATCCCCTTCCTTTGCACTTATGTTTTTAAAATTATTTTCTTTTGTATGAAATGAGCACCAACAGTTAATTACTGCCTTTCTAAATCTGGATATGTGCCGCTTTTTTACCTCCAGAATGGCGCTATACTTTGAGTAAGTTTCATTGAAAGTCTGTTGTACTTTTTGAAATCATATTTTTTAGTTTAATTATTATAAAATGAGCACTACTAAAATGTCATTTACGCTCCATTATAACTGGGTCTCTAAAGGGTTTAAAGACGCTATATTAACGTTGATTGAAGCCTCCTCGGCCCGTACCGCTCACTACGATTTTGATGACGAAGCGAGGATGAGAGCACTTTCATTTTTGTTTTGCTGTGTCACTGAACGGTTTGTTCATCACAAAAGGCGCTATGGATTAATTGAAAGCGCCATACTAAATCCACAATTTATTAGTAAAAATACGACAAAGTGATCACTAATAAAATTTGATTTTTCGAACATTGCGAGAATGTCTCTAAACAGTTTACCGCAAAGGGCGCTATATTATAAATGAAAGCACCCTTACAATATATTTAGTATAGCTCTATTAATACATCTGCGGTAGGCTGGCGCTCTGCCCGGGGTTTGTTTCTTGCCTTGAGCCCTGTGTTGACTGGGATTGGCTCCAGCAGACCCTCGTGACCCTGTAATTAGGATACAGCGGGTTGGATAATGGATGGATGGATGGATATTAATACATTTTTATTTTTATAAAAATGATCGCTAATTATTAATGTTAGCTTTTGGAAGTGCCTCTGAACAGTTTCTTTATCTCAAAAGGCGCTATATTAATTACGTGTAATGCTTTCCAGTTTAGTTAGTAAACCCGCTATTTATTAACAGTACGATGATATGAGCCCTAATAGCTAAATATTATTTTGCACTCGTTAAAAAATGACTCTGAGTAGATTATTTATCACAAAAGGCACTGTATCAAATGATTTTTACTGGCAAGCTCCTTTCCACAGTAAAATCTTCAGTTCATCTTATAATATTAATTACAGTATAAAATAATCAGTAATAATTCAGTCTTGTATTGCTAAGAGGGCGGCACGGTGGCGCAGTGGGTAGCGCTGCTGCCTCGCCGAGTCCTCCCTGCGTGGAGTTTGTATGTTCTCTCTGTGTCTGCGTGGGTTTCCTCCGGGTGCTCCGGTTTCCTCCCACAGTCCAAAGATTGGCGATTCTAAATTGTCCCTAGTGCGTGCTTGATGTGTGTGTGTGAGCACCCTGCGGTGGGCTGGCGCCCTGCCTGGGGTTTATTCCTGCCTTGCGCCCTGTGTTGGCTGGGATTGGCTCCAGCAGACCCCTGTGACACTATAGCTGGTTGGATAATGGATGGATGGATGTATTGCTGAGCCCCTGTGCCTTTTGTGTGTCCCAGACTGAGCATAAAATTATATTTTTGTTGTAATTATTTAAAATTCAAAAACTGCTAACTCCGTATTTTTTTCTTTTCTTAGCTTATTTATCACAAAAGGCGCTATATAAAATGCACTTTGACTGACAATGCTCCTAGTAAACTTCATGTCGTTGATGACATTTTGTCAAGCACTTCATCTTCTCCATCCACTCTAACAACTGCATACTAAACAAGTCTTTTATCCTAAGCTCTGTGAAAGGCGCTACATACATCAAATAAATTCAGACTGGTCAGCTCCTTTCCTCTTTTGTGATTGTCGTTATTTGGCCGACGCCTTCATTTAAAACAACTTACTGCACTTCAGACACAATCGGTTCCATTTCTTTTGTTTTTCCAACCGTAGCCCAGGCAGGTGAACCGACTTGCGCAGGGTCACGTGGTGTCAGCAGTGGCCGTAGAATCGACAGCCTCAGGGTTTGAAGTCCAAAGCCTTAACACAGGAGGCCACACTAAACTGTCAAGACGATACGAACTCCTCTGGTACTTTTTTTTTTAGCTCCCTCTATCCAAGAACGGCTTGTCAGGAGCTTCAGGTGCAAAGCAGAACCAGGCCAGGATGCCAATCACCCATTTGCACTTTCACTCATTCGTGTGCCCCACTTTGCAGTCGTCTTTGGGATGTGGGAGGAAACTTTAGAACGTGGGGAAAACATGCAAACTCTACACAGAGGTAACTGTACCCAGATCAGTAGGCTGCAGCACTAACCGCTGTGCCACCTTGCTGCCCCTCTTTAAATAATCCAGCCATCTAAGCGTTTTGTGGACCTGGCAGCGGGGAGATGCAGCTGATACCCAAATCGTGCCCATATTTGCCACATTCCATGACAAACTCACATAGTAGCTGTGTGGTCTGATGGATGACCCACAAAGGCTGCTGTCCATCCTAATTCAGCCATTGCGCTCCAGTTATCAATATTCAAGCCGCCCCCCCCCCCCAAACACAAAAACACCAACCTTCTTATTTATCTATTTCTGATTTGGTACCCCCCTTGTTCAGTCGTAACGTTTATTTCCTGGAGCCGGTGCTTAATAATAGAATTCCCTGACTTATTCTTAAAATCGGCGATTTAATGAAAGTAAGGCGAGTGCTCGCCGTCCGCACCGTCACTGCGGCAAACCGAAGGCGGCGTCTCCCCACACGGAAGGTCCAATGTCATTTATTTAAATTCATCGCTCCCAATTAATTTGTGAGGGCTAAAGCGTTTCCGGGGGATTGTTAATTTCTTTGATATTTCAGGCAAAGGACCAAAATGTTGGTGCGCTTTGCAGGCGCGTTTTCAGCAACGCTTCACTAGCAAGTCAGCGCGTCGCATTTATCTGCTCGAATGTGGGAGACATTAACTGCCTTATGAATATTCATGTCGTCTGGTTAATTAAGTTAATTGTTCTGCAGAAGTGCCTGCACTTCCAAGGACATCTCCCCCCCCCCCCCCTTTCTACCGCGGTGCCTTCATCAGTCATGCTTTACAGGAGCTGCTAATACTTTTGTCCTCACTCTCGTGCTGTTGGCACACTTTTTAAGAACTGGGTGGCATTTGGCAGGAAAATGAATGGCGCCGATTGTCGCTTACCGTAATACGAGAAAAATAGAGAGACAAGTGGAGGGCGTGTCCTTTGGCTTGAGACCCCCGCAAAGTGTAAAGCCCAACATCAAAATGGAGACTGCATTTTCGAAGGGGCGCGCGCGTGTGTGTGTGTGTGTGTGTGATTCTGGAAAGCCTCGAGCTGTTTTGACATGCGAGTGGACGTGCGCGGGCGGCTTAGTGGGGTCGACTAGTGGCCCATTTCCTCCAGTGCCCAACTCCCCCTCTTTACACAGTGGTGTCCATATTTGTGACACTTTTTATCTATTTTTGGGGCATCAATATATTCTTCGTTATATTCCCTCTATTTTTCAGCCCGCTTATCCAGGTGGCAGCAGAGCCGCGCTGTGCGCAAAGCAGGAACAAATGCTGGACTGGAGGCGTCAGTCCATCTACACACACACACACACACACGAGCCTGAGTCTCACAAGCCCGCATCGAGACCACCGGGAGGCTCAGGTAAAACCCTTCAATACCACTCCGAAACTCGAGAGGGCGCCGCTGCTAGCCGTATCTTCTGTTTCCTCCGCAGCTCGGTCCAGGGAGACGACGCCTAGCCCCGCCCCTAACACGACTTCCAAACCCCGCCTCCAAGGTCAGATCAATGCTGCGTTCACGTGCTCACGATCAACGACAACAATATTTGGTACTTTTCTATTATCGTGACGTAAATCGTATTATCGTTTTTAAGATTAGGCACCTATTAGGGACCAATACGTAACTATGCTCCACCCCCACTAATTTAAAGGTTAGTATTTGTGGTTAGGGTAGGCCAGTCTAATAATTTGAAATCCAAAAATGAAGAAACCGGGGCGGCGGCCCCACCGATTTGCGTCACGATAATAGAAAAGTACCCAACATTTATTTATCAGACAGTAAATCCGGTTTGTCGATCGGAAATATCACGTGAACTCTCGACGAATTGGGAATCACATCTTGGACAAAACAAAGCTACCCGCATTGGCCGAGTTGTGACGTAACACTGACGTTTCACCTCAGTCGCTGATTGTTTCATATAACACATAAAGTATAATCTGATCAGCCCGAAATGGCTGTTTTGGGTCGACCTGCATGTGGAGCACATTGATACTCACGTGCTCTTTACATCCACAAAAAATACAGTTTACCTTGAATTGCTTTTTTGTGGAATGCAAATGAGTTCGGAAGTCGTAACGTCACAACTCGGAGCTCCGAATAGTTCAAAGAGCACGTGAACGCAGCAAAAGACCCCAATAGACCCCTGGCTGACTTAACCACCTTAACACAGAGTTGATCATACGTCTAACAATGCAGTCGTTCATTTTTCAAGTGTGAGACTTGATCGCTTTAAGGGTCCCCGTGATCAGTTCCACTTGCGGATACTTGATTGTTTCATTGAGCAGGGTGGGGTCCCCATAGTCATTTCAACTTATGATTACTCAAATGTTTTATTAAGTGGGGGTCCACTGATAGTTTCATCAAGATTGTTGGGGTCCCCATAGTTATTTTGCCTTACAATTACTGAAACATTTTATCACGTGGGGGTCCCCCTTGATACTTTCATCAACCAGTGTGGGGTCCCCATAGAAATTTTGACTTATGATTACTCAAACATTTTATCAAGTGTGTGTGTGTGGGGGGGTCCCCCTTGATTGTTTCATTGAGCGGGGTCCCCATAGTCATTTCAACTTACTCAAAACATTTTATTAAGTGGGAGGGTCTCCCTTGATAGTTTCATCGAGCTTGGTGGGGGTCCCCATAGTCATTTCAACTTATGATTACTCAAATGTTTTTTTAAGTGGGGAGGGGGGCCCACTGATAGTTTCATCAAGTTTGGTGGGGGACCCCATAGTCATTTCAACTTACTCAAAACATTTTATTAAGTGGGAGGGTCTCCCTTGATAGTTTCATCGAGCTTGGTGGGGGTCCCCATAGTCATTTCAACTTATGATTACTCAAATGTTTTTTTAAGTGGGGAGGGGGGCCCACTGATAGTTTCATCAAGTTTGGTGGGGGACCCCATAGTCATTTCGACTTACGATTACTCAAACATTTTATCAAGTGGGGGTGTGGGGTCCCCCTTGATCGTTTCATTGAGCAAGGTGGGGTCCCCATAATCATTTCAAATTACTCAAAACATTTTCCTAAGTGGGAGGGTTTCTCTTGATAGTTTCATCGAGCTTGATGGGGGTCCCCACAGTCATTTCGACTCACAATTAATAAAACGTTTTATTGAGCACAGGGAGGGTGGGGGCAGGACCATCTTACCAGCATCATAGACCCCCAGGCAAAGTTGTGCACTGAGGTCCCTGTTTTGATAGCAAAACAGAAACATACATATGCTTCAGAAACATCGTGGGCCCCTGTACTCATGGGACCCCCCAGCAAGTGCCCATTGTGCCCATATGTTAAGACAGCACTGGCTTCATAGTCGTATTGACTTAGGATTACTCAAACGTTTTATCAAGTGGGGGGGTCTCCCTTGTTAGTTTCATCGAACTTGGTGGGGGTCCCCATAGTCATTTCGACTTATGATTACTCAAATGTTTTATTAAGTGGGGAGGGGGGGGCACTGATAGTTTCATCAAGATCGTTGGGGTCCCCATATTTATTTTGACTTACAATTGCTCAAACATTTAATCAAGTGGGGGTATGGGGGTCCTCCTTGATCGTTTCATTGATCAGGGTGGGGTTCCCAGAGTCATTTCAACTTACTCAAAACATTTTACTAAGTGGGAGGGTCTCCTGTGATAGTTTCATTAAGCTTGGTGGGGGCCCCCATAATCATTTCGACTTATGATTACTTAAATGTTGTATTAAATGGGAAGGAGGGCCCACTTATAGTTTCATCAACCAGGGTGGTGGTCCCCATAGTCATGTCAACTTACAATTACTCAAAACATTTTATCAAGTGGGGGGGTCCCCCTTGATCATTTCATCGAGTGGGGTGGGGTCCCCATAGTCATTTCTACTCACGATTACCTCAATGTTTTATCGAGTGAGGGGGGTGAAGTCCCCCTTGATCATCTCGGCATGAATGGAGGTGGTGGTGGGGGGGGGGGTCTACTATTGAAAAGGCCCCTTTTTGTCTCAGGCTCTGCCTCTTCCAGAGTCGGACCTCTTTATCCAGATAACCTATGGTGGGGGGGGGGGGGGTTGCTCTCGCTAGCGTCCTGCTTGCCACTGTTGTCTTTCGCTTCTTTATTTCTTGATACCCTGAGCCCCTGTGCCTCCATCCCTCAGTTCTTTCACAGCTGATGTCTTCCAGCTTAATCCCCGGCACCTTCTGATTTGTATGCAGACCCACAGCGACCACTTCACAATGTCCACCTGTAACCAGCCCTGCTCCGCACGCGTCCCCAGACAAGCTTTTAGCAGCCACTTTGACTGATTGTGGTGCCATCTGGAAAGTCCCTGGGAAGCAGCCACCTGACAAGTTAGTGAGAATCTTCTTCATTTGGGCGCAGAGTGTCAGCAGGCAGACAGGAGGGTCTCTGCATCCCATCTTGACTTGCCTACCAGCTTCAGGCGAGCTGTCCGACTGAGGGGGGCTCTGAGGGGCTCTGCCATCGCTCAGTCGTCACCAGATCATCATTTTAAATGGGGCACATTTGGCTCAACTGAGGGGGCTGCAGAAGGCACAGTGAAAGCTACCGCTGCCACCCTGGGGTCACAAACAGAGGGTCTATTGGGTCCATAGAGATGTTCAGCTGGTTTTTAATCACCCTGGTGTGGCAGGTGGCATTTCAGTCCTGAACATGTCATGAGCTTCTGTTAGCCGCTTCTTTTCAAATGGGGGTTCACTTTGGGTAGCTGGCGCTTCATTACAGTTTTACGTGGTCGTTGGTCACTGCAGATGGTTCATTTCAGTGTCTCTTTTGGTTTATTTGGTTGTCAGTCATTTAGTCGACCTGGTTAGAGAACCCTGACTTATGTCACTTCTCGATGTAGGGTGCATCAGACTTGCCAATTGTGTCAATTTACTCGACTGATAATCGCTGGGCACGTCCCGTCTTGAGACTGGGGTGCTGATCTTCCAACACAGTTGCGCTCGCCCCCTTTTTGTGACAGCCATTAAGGTGCTGCCCGACAGAGCCGGCGCTTTAGGATTAGCGGGTATAAGAGTCTCTGTCCTTTTTTTTTTCTCATTCTCTCGTGGTACTTAAAACAAGAGACATCAGACAGAGGAGCTTTGAGGTCCAAAGCACCCGAATTCCTTATTCTTGATTGCTTCATTTAATTCATTGAGCACCCATTGGCTGTCGGCTCTCATGTGCACTGAGCCAGCCGCCCGTACGACTAAAATCCAACCTGTCAGAGGGGCGAGTCGTGGGCTCAGGGGATATTAGACTAGACAGGTGACCTTCACAGGAGCGCACCGCCGACTCGCTATGATTATATAAATGAAGGCTATGACAGAAAAGTCATGTAATGTGGCGTCGAGGCGGATGTTGACATATAACGACATGCAGGAGTGCCTTCACGCAGCGACACGATCAACTGGGGACCGATCAGCTGATGTGGGTACATCAGTTTCGTTTTCGATCTCCGGATCACTTGCATCAAAATTGGAGTCCGATAAGTCAGAGTCCAATTCAGCAATGATAAGTGTCACGGGAGGCAGCTGGAAAAAAAAAAAGTTCAGCCCTCGAAGAGTTAATTGCTGTCTTCCAGTTGTTATTTATAATGTAAAGACGCTATATAATACCCGTCTCCATTTTTAACTCACTGTGCAACCCTAAAAGCCACGTCACGTTATTTGACTTTTCCAGCAATTCATTTACATAAGCGGATGCAGTCGTGTAATGTGACATACCCTGCCACGCAATCCAATACAATCAGACAGGTTTGGCTTGGCGTTGAGTCACAGTGGTGGGCTCTCTGCACATGACCGTTGGCAACCAATGACTGGTCCTCCAGAAGTACAATGCGCAGAATACAGTGACGAGGAATACGGGACATGGGGGCTTTGGCTTTCACAAACAGAACAGAAGCTTATCTATCTGATGTCTCGCGTTTCACATACCACAGCCAGAGCAATCGGCACTTCACCATTTTAAGTAGCTGCTTTCCGGCAGGCTTTGTTGTGTACTCATCATGGGTACATTGATGTCCACCCCACCCATATCAGATCAAATTGGAACTTTTTCCACTTAAAACTCCAAGGGGGAAATAATAAAACATTTTATTTATATAGCGCCTTTCTCATGCTCAAGGGGGAAACCCCCTCCCTAACTCTCTGATCACATTTAGGGACATACTGACGCTCAAAACTCCTCACCCCAAGCTCTCTGATTGGTCAGCGCTATATATCAAAGCACGAAACTCCAAGGTGGACTGCCCCCCCTCACCTCATTGCATCCCCTGCTTTCTTAATAGTTTACAGTGTAAATGGAGAGAAATGATACTCGCTGACCACAACAGAAGAGGGCGGAGATTTCAGGTAAACTCGCCGTATCTGTTAACCTGTCACAAAGCACCAACTCTGTTGGGCCACACGCTATTTATTGGCTCTCACAAAAAGGGGCGGGCATGACAAGTCATCACCTAGTCGCTAACTTTGACATGTCCAGTGATTTTCAGTTGTTTAAACTGACGATGAGATCATCACTGCGGTGGGTTGGCACCCTGCCCAGGATTGGTTCCCTGCCTTGTGCCCTGTGTTGGCTGGGATTGGCTCCAGCAGACCCCCGTGACCCTGTGTTCGGATTCAGCGGGTTGGAAAATGGATGGATGGATGCATATAGTGATAAGATGCATTGCATTTGTCATTTCAACAGATGGTGCATCATAAACATTTGTAGTAAAAAAATGCATTACCACAACTGTTAGTGATGTGCCATCTGTTAGAATAACAAACATTAACACTTCTTTTATGAATCCCATTCCAAATGACATATTACAGAGATATATGCACTGCCCATTTGCCATTCCAACAGATGATGCATCACAAACATTAAAACTGGTTTTATGATTCCCATACCAAATGGATTATGACAGAGACATACACATTGCATTTGTTATTCTAACAGATGGCATATCACAAACATTAATACTTCTTTTATGAATCCCACACCAAATAGCATATTACAGTGATACATGCACTGCATTTACCATTCCAACAGATGGCACATTACAAACATTAACACTGCTTTTCTGAATCCCATACCAAATGGATTATGACAGAGACATACACATTGCATTTGTTATTCTAACAGATGGCATATCACAAATGAATCCCATACCAAATAGCACATTACAGAGATACATGCACTGCATTTACCATTCCAACAGATGGCACATTACAAACATTAACACTGCTTTTCTGAATCCCATACCAAATGGATTATGACAGAGACATACACATTGCATTTGTTATTCTAACAGATGGCATATCACAAATGAATCCCATACCAAATAGCACATTACAGAGATACATACACTGCATTTACCATTCCAACAGATGGCACATCACAAACATTAACACTTCTTTTATGAATCCCACAACAAATAGCATATCACAGAGATACATGCACTGCATTTACCATTCCAACAGATGGCACATCACAAACATTATCACCGCTTTTCTGAATCCCATACCAAATGGATTATGACAGAGACATACACATTGCATTTTTTATTCTAACGGGTGGCACATCACAAACATTAACACTTCTTTTATGAATCCCACACCAAATGGCATATTACAGTGATACATGCACTGCTTTTGCCATTCCAACAGATGGCACATCACAAACATTAACATTGCTTTCATGATTCCCATACCAAATGGCATATGACAGAGAAATATGCATTACATTTGTTATTCTAACAGATGGCACATCACTAACACTTGTGGTAATGCATTTTTTACTACAAATGTTTATGATGCACCATCTGTTAAAATGACAAATGCAACGCATCTTATTACTATATGCATTACAAAATATTTTCCAATAGATGGTGCACTGCAAATGTTAATACTGAAAACTGATTATTTAGATTTCAACCCATCTTGTGTAGCATAGCTAGTCTATATATATATATATAATGCTAAAGGTTGATCCTGTCTGTTACGCAATTACTTACAAATATACTAAGACTAGAATCTTAACCTCGGTCTTAATTGGAAGCTTATAATGTGAAGCAAAAAATGTGGCTTAACAGGGAATGCGTATTTCTTTTGGTAAACTGGATAGGCAGACGGATCGAGAAGCTGACATGCCTGAAAGAGAAAGAAGAACAACGACATCTGCTGAGCATGAAGCAAACTTCAGAAGTTGATTACGTGATAGGAAGGATGAGGAGGAGGAGGACACCTCTTGTACCTGCTCAGCATCAAGCACATGCGCTCTGGCACCCTGCTGCTAATCATAAACTGCTGGGGCTTGACCCTCAGTCTGTGGGGGGCCGGGGGTCCACAGGTTTTGTAGTGCTTATTGAAAATACAAACAGCCAAAGCTCCTTTCCCAAATCAGCTCATGACACCAGTGAACTGCAGCAGCTGGCGTAAAAACTGAGTTTGTTAAAAGTTTAACGAGCTAAGTGTGCTATTTATAAACCAATTCACAGATTAACTTTTACAATGATTACATTATTGAGTAGTTAATTAGTTTATTCATTATCTAATTAATAGCTAGTTACCTAATTAATTAGTCAGGGAAGTCATTCATTGATTATTTTCTAGTCTTCTATGCCTAACGTTCTTACTGTTTAGTTATTTGATTATGTAGCCTGGTGGCTCAGTCGTTAGCACCTCTCATCAGCACAAAATGCCAGTCTGATTTCTGCCCAGGGTGCCTCTTCTCCTCGTATTCACTTATTTCTCTTCCAGGTACAGTACTCCAGTCACCAAATGTCCAAATACATTTGTCCCACACCCCAAACTGCATTTCTTCGTGTCAAGATGGGCCACCAACTCCCTGGTGTCCTGTACTGTAGATTGCGGCTTCAAAAAGTAAATGGATGGGGAACCTGTCAGGCACAGTGCCAGCGTGACAGCCAGCGGGTGGCACTGTGGCGACAAATCAAGTTATAAAAGGTCACTTCCTTTTCAAAGACACGCGGCCAATGGCAGGGATGGGTTTTGTGGAGAGCCACCGCCCAGAGTTGTATGTCACCCACTGCACTTCCAAGCTCACCCTCCCCTGGTGAAGTCCTGCCCTGCCCTGTAAGTATCTGTGTGGGGTTATTTGTTGGCTGATGGTCACCCAGTAATACCAGGAGCCATTGAGTAGTGTAGGGTCTTGGTGGTCTACTGGTCTGAATCAGAATAGTTGCAGGTACCAGTGTGTTTACAAAACCAAGTGGCTACCATTCACTGGAAGGAAAGCCTCTTCTTCCTCCTCTTCCTCCTCCTCCTCCCTTTTCTCTGTACTGCCCTGTAATTGGGGGGTCACTCTGGGGGTGTGAAGCCTTGGTGGCCTCGGTGTGCTCTATGTATCTGTCTACCTGTCTACGCCACTATTTCACTTGCCCAGAGTCATAACTGGTGTCAGAAGTGGGATCAATGCTAACTTTATGGACTGTTGGGGTTGACCAGAAAATGACCAGAGATGGAAGAGCAGGCTGGGAATGTGGCTGCAGCTTCTTGTTCAGTATCAGAGGTTGCCGTTTCAAGTGATTTGCCTGAAGGAATGCGGGAACTTTCTAGAATGGTAACAGATTTGATGAAGTGAGCTGTGTGCCCTCTGGTGGTGGCACACAGGCTCCTGTCGTTATCTGGCTGCCTATTTGCTTACCTACCCTGAGCCGGTGTGTAGGTCTAATAGTGGATCTCACCTCCATGTTGCACTTTCTCATTCCTTTGTTTTTTTTTGCAGGGTCCACAGACACCGTGGCTTATTCCCTCCATGGAGTCCGCCACCCGAAGACAGCAGCACTGCACATCATAATGGGTAATGGGACGAATGGGGGGGGGGGGGGGGCCTGGGAGGAGATCGTGGGTGGAGCCTGTGTGGGGCTTTGGGCGGGGCTTGGTGTTCAGCTCTGCAGCTGTCATCTTTAGTTTGTGACAAAACTTTTGTTTTCATGAATTCTTCATATTTGGTCATCTGCCTCGTGATTGTAATTGCTGTTGTGGCCACCAGCTCCCTAAACACCCAACACAACAGGCACAGACACAAGTTAAAACGGTAAAGAGTCTTTTATTTTAGGCAAACTCTTCCTGATAAGTGTTTCCCACCCCTATAACCACAAGTACACACAATAAGCACAATGCTTTTCTTCCTTCTTTCCCGGGTCACTGCCTCCAAGCTTTGTCCTCCTCCTCCTCCTCCTCCTCCTCCTCCCGACTCTTGGCTCGTCCTTGTGAGGAAGGTGGCACCTTTAATTCTATCTGCCCCAGAAGTGCTTCCAATGTTCAGCACATGTGGTCCATCAGCTGTTCCAGGTGAGGTGGAAACCCCACACCATAGGGCTCCACAGCACCCCCTGGTGGCACCCACCAGGACTGAGGTAAAGAACTCCAAGTGCCATGATGCCCTGTGGGAATTTGGGGCACCACTGTAACCCATCTAGTGTCCTGGGGGAGGCAGTGCCCTGAAGATGCTGCAGTCCCCCCTCCTTTCATGTCTTGGGTGTCCCGGCTGGGTTGGGCTACCAGCAGTCCCTCATACTGTAAAGGGAGACATAGAAACAGTCAAACAGCTTTTAATTTAAACAGCACCTCACTGTAGTCACAACTGTCATGCGAGGTAAAATACAATGATTTGTATAAATGGTGGACCACAGGCAGGTGAAGTGTCTTCCTTGGGGTTACACAGTGAGGCAGCGGTGGGATTTCTGGTTTAGAAGTCAGTTTAGTGCCCTCCAAACATTCAGCACTTGCAGCAGCTCTCTTACACTTTTACTGACCTTTGACCTTTAACTTAACCGGAAAATAAGTCACAAAGTGTCACCAGTGGCACTGACTTTTTATATGGTGCCTTGCAGCACAGCCATTCACACATTTAATACTGGGGCACACATATGGGATTTGTATACCCAGTGACATGACCTTTGACTTTTTTCTTTTACCTGGCACTGTCTTGCCACCCTAATGTCTACCACCGAGCCACTGTCACCTGAGATGAGTGACTTCAAGTTCCACAGAGTCAATAGTGGCACTGATTATTAATATAGTATCTTGCCACCCTAATGTCTACCACTGAGCCAGTGTCACATGAAGTTAGTGACTAAGTCCTGACCCCGACTATTTTTTTAATATAGTGTCTTTCATGAGGAACACTTACAGAATATAAAATTTATATACCCTGGAATGCAGCGATGTGACCTTTGACCTTTGGCACTATCTCGCCACCCTAATGTCTCCCACTGAGCCACTGTCACCTGAGATGAGTGATTTCAAGTCCCACAGAGTCACTGGTGGCACTGATTATTTTTTTATATATAGTGTCTTGCCATCCCAAGGTCTACCACTGAGCCAGTGTCACCTGAGATGAGTGACTTTAAGTCCCACAGAGTCAATAGTGGCACTGATTATTTTTTTATATATAGTGTCTTGCCATCCCAAGGTCTCCCACTGAGCCACTGTCACCAGAGATGAGTGACTTTAAGTCCCACAGAGTCAATAGTGGCACTGATTATTTTTTTATATATAGTGTCTTGCCACCACAAGGTCTACCACCGAGCCACTGTCACCTGAGATGAGTGACTAAGTCCAAACAGGGTCACTAGTGGCACTGACTATTTTTTTTAATATAGCATCTTGCCACCCTGATGTCTACCACCGAGCCACTGTTACATGAAATTAGTGACTAAGTCCTGACCCTGACTGTTTTTTAATATAGTGTCTTTCATGAGGAACACTTACAGAATATGAAATTTGTATACCCTGGAATGGAGCGATGTGACCTTTGACCTTTGGCACTATCTTGTCACCCTAATGTCTACTACCAAGCCACTGTCACTGTCACAGGGTCACTGATTCTATTTTTTATCGAGTGTCTTTCATGAGGAACACTTACAGAATCTGGAATTTGCATACCTGGGACCCAGCGACATGACCACCCCAGTGGGACCACCGGCAGGTAAAGCTTCAAGGCACAGCAAGTCCCCCGGGTCCCGGTTTTTTGATATAGTGCCTTTCATCATGAGGAGCACTGCAGAGGATGTTGCAGCTGTTTCCATGCAGAAGGTGATTCTCTCTTGCAGCATGCAGCCTCGTTACTTTATATAGCGCCTTTCATGTAAATCATGCATTTAGTAACCTGTGTCATATATAGTGCCTTTCACACACACACACACACACACTATTTTCTATTAGTGGAATCTGCTGTGGGTGAGGATGATACGGGGACCTTGTGGTCAGCAATTCAATTTTTATTGGGGTCCTCCCTGTTTTGTAATCACAAGACCCCCCACCCCCTTCCCTCCCAATCCATTACCCAAGCCCCTCAATTTCAGGTGGGCCGCTTGCAGATAATCCTGGCCCTCGCCTCTCGTTACTTTTGGGATTTTGTTCCTGCGCTCCCACTGCTGGAGGCTCATTTGCCAAAGCTGGCAGGAATGTGCGCGGGCCTGGGCGCCGTCATCTGGATTGACTGCATCAGTGCGCTGATGAGAGGAGGATGAGGTGCCCGCCATGCTGGGCTCTCGTCTTCTCCATCTGTGAGGAAGTGAGCAACTGTGACCAAGGACGCTTATCAAGGACAGCAGCCATGAAAAGGATAAGCGCGGTGAAGGCGCTTACTGGGAAAGGCGCTATATCACATACGTGGCTCATTGAGAGAAGAACAAACACGAGAGCTGCCAAGCTTGTCTTTGTTCGTTTTCTTTGTTGCATTTTCTCAGGTGGCTCCACAGTCCTGGGTTCAAATCCCAGCCTGCTCAGTGTCTGTCTGAGCCCACGTTAGATGACACCCATGTTAGATGAATCCCCCCCACCACCACCACCACCCCTAGTGTGCCCTGTGCCAGTCTAGGACTAATTCCTGCCTTGCACTCAAAGCTATCAGGATGGTCTCCACCTTCTCACAAACCCTGAAATGGATGAGCAATGAATGGATCTGCTATGGTCCAGAGAGTAAAGACCACCATGTGAAACAAGTGAAGCCCACCTGAACTTTGGTCACAGCAGACTGGTGGGTGGACGGCCCTGCTATGTCTCGTGCTTTGTCCACCGAGCGATATGTATGTACCAGCCTGAACCATCCTTACCCTGCCCACCTACACGTGCTTCTCATTTCAATTGAGTGTGATGGACAGCAAGCATTGGGTTGGCATTCCAGCCAGGATGGTTCAAGATCCCTCACCAAGCCACCGAATATAAAGGAAGGCAGGCAGGATGTTGGCAGAGGATGCCAACTCTAGGATGGAGACGCTGGAATCCCAGAGGGACTCTATGAAAGATCCTCACCAGGCAATATAATGGAGAGACCAGGAATATTTGCACCTCCGACATGATAGGTGGCAGCATCCCTGGTATGCGGCACCCATTTGGACACTCACAGGGCATGCTGGGATTTGTAGTCCAAGAAGCCATCATGAAGCTGAAACACAAGAATAAAATCATCAGATACATCAGTAAGACCTTAGGATGACCAAAATCAACTGTCTGGAATATCATGAAGAAGAAAGAACACACTGGTGGGCTCAGTAATCCCAAAGGAACTGGTGGGCCAAGGAAGACCCCCCACTGCGGAGGACAGAAGAACCCTCACTATGGTCAAGAAAAAGCCCCAAACACCTGTGTGACAGATCATACCCAGTCTTCAGGGGACAGAGGTGTGTGTGTGTGTGTCAGAGACGACTATCAGCAGAAGACTTCATGAACACAAACACAGAGGAGGACACATTGCAAGATGAGGACCACAAACAGGATGGGCAGATGACAGTTTGTGACAAAGGACTTTTTGGGAAAAGGTCTTGTGGACAAATGAGACAAAGATGAACCTCACCAGAGTGATGGAGAGAGCAAAGTGTGGAGACCACAGGGAACTGCCCAAGATCCAAAGCAGACCACCTCATCTGGTAAACATGGCGGTGATGGGGGTCTTATGGCTTGGGCATGGATGGCTGTCACCGGCCCTGGCACACTTCTCTTCATTGGTGATGTGACTGCTGACCGCACAATGAATTCTGAGGTGTGTAGTAGAAACATCTGATCTGCTCGAGTTCCAGTAAAGACCCCCAAACTCACTGGACGGCGCTTCATCCTACCACAAGATGATGAGCCAAACACACTGCTGAGGCCACACAGGAGTTTATCAAAGCTACAAAATGGAAACTTCTTGAATGGCTGAGCCTGTCACCTGGAGCAGGCCTTCCATATGCTGAAGGGGACAAACAGGAGCTGAAGATGACTGCATGAGAGGCCTGGCAGAGCTTCACCAGAGAAGCAGACCCTCAGCACCTGGTGATGGCTGTGAATGGCCGACTTCAAGCAGTCATTGCATACTGGGATACGTGACAAGGAACTTAATATGACAACGGCTTTAAGAGACCTGCCATTGTTGTGTGCCAATCATTCTTGTGCCATCCCTGAAATGGTGTGACTGAGATGTCTGCAGATCTCCTTAAATGAAAGTCTGCTGTGTGCACTGAAACATCACGATGTCCGAATCGCTTGATTTGTAATTATAAACTGTGGAGCAGAGGGGGACATCACTAAGTGATGTGTGTCTTTGTCCCAAGCATGGAGGGCACTGTAAATGAGAGCTTGATTGCCACTCTGACATCTCTAAGTCCATTGGTTCACACGTGAGAAGAGCTTCCTGTCCTCAAAACCTCCATGTCTCTTACTCGGAGCGTCAGAATACCACACACGTAAAATGGCGTCAAGGCAGACATGTGAACCTCAGGAGTCAAAGTCCAGACACCCAGCAGGTTACAAGGACGACATTAACGTCACCAAGACATACACTGGCACATCGGATTCTGATGAGATCAAGCAGCTCCTGCCTCCTCCTTTCAAAGGTCTCTATGGTGCCACGGTGACGGTGTCAGACCACGGAGAGACGTCACGGCCCTCAAAGGAATGATGCAAGACGGTTATGGGGGTGGTGGGGGGTGTGCAGAGTGACCTGCCCATTAAATTTATTTTACCCGCAGGTCACCGACAGCCAGTGGACATCTGTACATACCGGTCGGACTGCGAGCTGCTCCGCTTCGGCTTCTCCGCTATGTTCGGCTTTGGCGGGCGAACCCTGGCATTGGCAGAAAAGCTGCACTGGATGCCACCCGTCCAGAGCAGGGAGTTTGCCCTCATGAAAAGCCTGGCGAATCTCAGGTAAGCAGCTCGAGACCACTGACCTGGTTGGGAACTCTAGTGTGGTGAGCACGTTAATTGATAGAAATGTGCAATCATTTCTGAGGAATCCTAACACCTTTCTTTCTTTCTTTAGGCCCGAGGACTGCGAGTTGTCGTTTTTACCTCAATATACTCAGGATGACTGCAGGTAAGAATCCAACAACTGTGAGACGGGGCGGGGCCAGACGTGGGCGTGGCCGGAGTAGACAGAAGCGGGACGGGGCAGGCCCAGATGACAGAGTGTTAGCGTGCAGAGAGAGAGAGAAAGAGAGAGAGAGAGAGCTGCTCCTGCATGCTGGTACAGTAGGGGGCAGTGTGGAGAAATGCATATGGCAGAAGGACAGGGACCAGACCAGGACTGGCACCAGTGATTCTGCTGTCCTGGGCAAAGCACTAAATGGCAACCCACTTCCTGGTCAATCGTATGACCCTTTCCATAGCACAGAGAAAGAGTCTCATAAACGTAGATCTGAGTATTTGCAAAGGAGTAGTTTTTATCTACAACATTTGTAAATGCAGATGCATTAATATGTAAACATAACAATATACCATAATAAATACATTCACTGCTTGTAGTTTCACTTAACAGAAAACCACCATTTAAAAAATATATATATATCTTTAATTAACGTTTGTTGAAATTCTAAAAATACAAATCACTGACATTCAAAACTGACTTTTTAAAATCCATGGTTCTGGCTCAGTCGCCCTCCACTGATA
The DNA here is from genome assembly GCF_900747795.2 of Erpetoichthys calabaricus. NCBI lineage: Eukaryota > Metazoa > Chordata > Cladistia > Polypteriformes > Polypteridae > Erpetoichthys > Erpetoichthys calabaricus. The sequence goes on along the minus strand of NC_041401.2, from coordinate 5,903,287 downwards.
AGGTTGCTGGGAATAACACGAATCATAAGGATGGACAAACTGTACGTTATATTACAAATAAACTAGCTGTGCTGCCTGCCTAAGTAATCAACATAGCTCTCAGCATTAACGTTTACAGTGCACCATCTGCTGGAGTGTATTTTATAATGCATGTAGTAATAATATGCATTGCATTTGTCATTCTAGCAGATGGTACACCCGAAACATTTGTAGTACTAAACTGCACTGCATTTGTCATTCCAATAGATGGCACACCACAAACATTTATAGTAATGTGTGTTGTAATACATATATCAATAACTAGCATTGCATTTGTCATTCTAACAGATGGCACATCACGAAAATTTATAGTAATAATGTGTTTTATAGTGCATATATAGTAAAGAAATGCATGTCATTTGTCATTCCAACAGATGGCTCATCACAAATATTTGTAGTAATAATGTGTGTTGTGCCCTGCGGTGAGCTTGCGCCCTGCCCGGGGTTTGTTTCCTGCCTTGCGCCCTGTGTTGGCTGGGATTGGCTCCAGCAGACCCCTGTGACCCTGTAGTTAGGATATAGCAGGTTGGATAATGGATGGATGTGTGTTGTAATACATATTTTAATAACATGCATTGCATTTGTCATTCTAACAGATGGCACATCACAAATATTTGTAGTAATAAAATTCACTTCATTTGTCAGTCCAGCAGATGGCACATTGCTCACATTTGTACTACAAAACTGTACTGCATTTGTCATTCCAACAGATGGCTCATCACAAACATTTGTAGTAATAATGTGTGTTGTAGTACATATATTAATAACATGCATTGCATTTGTCATTCTAACAGATGGCACATCACAAATATTTGTAGTAATAAAATTCACTTCATTTGTCAGTCCAGCAGATGGCACATTGCTCACATTTGTACTACAAAACTGTACTGCATTTGTCATTCCAACAGATGGCTCATCACAAACATTTGTAGTAATAATGTGTGTTGTAGTACATATATTAATAACATGCATTGCATTTGTCATTCTAACTGATGGCACATCACAAATATTTGTAGTAATAATGTGTGTTGTAATACATATATTAATAACATGTATTGCATTTGTCATTCTAACAGATGGCACATCACCAAAATTTATAGTAATAATGTGTTTTATAGTGCATATAGTAAAGAAATGCATGTCATTTGTCATTCCAACAGATGGTGCATCACATACATTTGTACTAAAAAAATGCACTGCATTTGTCATTCCAACAGATGGCTCATCACAAACATTTGTAGTAATAATGTGTGTTGTAATACATATATTAATAACATGCATTGCATTTGTCATTCTAACAGATGGCACATCACAAATTTTTGTAGTAATAATGTGTGTTGTGCCCTGTGGTGGGATGGCGCCCTGCCCGGGGTTTGTTTCCTGCCTTGCACCCTGTGTTGGCTGGGATTGGCTCCAGCAGACCCCCGTGACCCTGTAGTTAGGATATAGCGGGTTGGATGGATGGATGGATGGATGTGTGTTGTAATAAATATTTTAATAACATGCATTGCACTTGTCATTCTAACAGATGGCACATCACAAATATTTGTAGTAATAAAATTCACTTCATTTGTCAGTCCAGCAGATGGCACATTGCTCACATTTGTACTACAAAACTGCACTGCATTTGTCTTTCCAACAGATGGCTCATCACCAAAATTTATAGTAATAATGTGTTTAATAGTGCATATAGTAATGAAATGCATGTCATTTGTCATTCCAACAGATGGCGCATCACAAACATTTGTAGTAATAACGTGTGTTGTAATGCATATACTGTATTAATAACATGCATTGCATTTGTCATTCTAACAGATGGAACATCACAAACATTTGTAGTACTAAGCTGCCCCGCATTTGTCAGTCCAACAGATGGTGCATCACACAAATTTGTAGTAATAATATGTTTTATAATGTATATAGTAATGAGATGCATGTCATTTGTGATTCTAACAGATGAAACATCACAAACATTTGTAGTAATACAATTCACTTCATTTGTCAGTGCAACAGATGGCACATTGCTCACATTTGTACTACTAAACTGCACGACATGTGTCTTTCCAACAGATGGCGCATCACAAAACTTTTTAGTAATAATGTGAGAAGAACTTGAGAAAGCGGCCAAATGTCAGGTGTGAGAAAAATGAATAGTAATTTAGCAAGTTTTTTTTTTTTTATTTGTGAAATGACATTTAACAAGTAGGATAATGTTTTATTAGTCCATCCATCCATTTTCCAACCCGCTGAATCCGAACACAGGGTCATGGGATGTTTTATTAGTGAAAGGTAAAAATAAGGCGACAGCATAGCACTGTACAGCTGTTCCTCAGTCCCAGGTATGACATTTTATGTAGCATCTTACACATTCTGCATATGGCAAGCATTGTGGCACTGTGGGTGGTGCTATTGCCTTCCAACTCCATTATTGTCCACCTGTGTTGGGCTTGCGTGTTCTCCCTACCAGTCAGCCCAGACAGATGCTGCAGCGAACGTCACTGTGAGACACACAGTAAAAATGAAGAAGAAGAATGCCATCTTAATTTTGTTTTTATTAGCACCTTCTGAAGTCACTTTTTAGTCATTAGGTCCATGTCACAAAATAAGCACAGTATACATTTGATGGGGAGGAGGCGGGGCATTCTGTCATAAAGGGGGTGGGGCAGGACCTGGGCAGCCTCATCACAAAGAGGTGAGAAGCACAATTCTGACAAAAACTCTCTTTGTTTTCCAGACAACAGAAGGACATGGGGGATCTTCTCCATTGTGGTAAGTAGATGGTTTTGGTAGGCAGTGCAGCCCCCTAGTGGCTGAGTCATTGTACTGCAAAACTCATAGTGTGGCAAGGCACACACAATTGTCCTGCAACTTAGCTGTATAGAGCCTTGGAATGGCATTTACTGTAAAAAGGTGGGCATTTGAAATTCTGTGGTTGGGCACAAATGACAAGTGTTAGTGTGTCCATCTGGTTGCTATGTCTCTGTCGTTCCAACAGATGGTGTCTCTCATAATTGTGTAGTAATAAAATAAATTGCTTTTGTCATTCCAAACAAATGGTGCATCACAAACGTTAACACTGTTTTTACAAATCTCTTACCAAATGGCATATAACAGAGACATATGCAATGCAATTGTCATTCCAACAGATGGCGCATCACAAACATTTATAGTATTACAATGCATTGCATTTGTCATTCCAACAGATGGCACATGACAAACATTAACACTGGTTTTGCAAATCCCATGCCAAATGGCACATACCAGAAACATATGCAATGTATATGTCATTCCAACAGATGGTGCATCACAAACATTAACTTTGCTTTTGCAGATCCCATACCAAATTGCATATAACACAGATATATGCATTGCATTTGTCATTCCAGGAGATGGTGCATCAAAAACATTTGTAGTATTACAATGCATTCCACTTTTAATTCCAACAGATGGTGCATCACAAACAATAACACTGCTTGTACAAATCCCATACCAAATGGCACGTAATAGACTCATATGCATTAAACTTGTCATTCCAACAGATGGTGCATTACAAACATTAACACTGTTTTTACAAATCCCATACCACATTGAATATAACACAGACATATACATTGCATTTTTCATTCCAACAGATGGTGCATCACAAACTTTAATACTGCTATTACAGATCTCATACCAAATGGCATTTCCAAACTTGTCTGAATGAAAAATAGCTACGATTTGTTACAATTCCTAAACTGTTTTTTTGTTTTGTCATTCTGGGCTATTGAAAGTTTGAGTTTAAGCAATTTTAGCAAAAGGCTGCGACCTAACAAAACGTGACAAGAGTGATGTGGCCTTAAGATTTTGTGTAGGCACTGGGAGTGACTTTGGGTGTCCCAGATGGTTCTGCTGTTTGCACTGAAAGTTCCATTGGCTCTCTGTGACCCTGAACTCTAACACTGGGCTAGAAACCGAGGAATGGATGAAGTCGGTTCCGTATTGGCAGGTGTCCTCTTCCTGAAATCGAACCTACAACCTCAGAGGAGCTGAAAATCAGAGATGAGCTAATGGGATTTGTTTGAAGACTCAAATCCATGTGTGAAGCAATCCATGTAGGGAGTGGCATGAATTTATTAAGATTTTACAGTAGGGTCCTTTGTAATTCTCATTGATGCATTCAGATCCCACCTACTACGCTATGATCCAAAGCTCATCCTCTCTGTTGAGCAAAGTGAATTCTGGTCTTGTGTCACCAGTATGTGACCAGATGGTGTGTCACGGCCCAGCATTTCACGACTGTGACAGTTTCTTTTTTTATGTTCTTGTAGGTTCCAGACAGTTATGGCAGCAGATTCAGGGCCTCTTTCTGAACATCAGCGTCATGGCCATCCCGTGTCTCTGCTCGATGGCTCCCAGAGGACTGGCCCCCATCACCAGGTCAGTGGTTGGCTTATGTCCGTTTCTGGCTGGCTGGCCTGGCCTGTCTGAACCTTTTTAGCATACTGGCTCTCTAATCTTTCCCGACTCTAATTGGTGCGTCACCCGCTCTGTGCCAGTCAAGGCTTCTCAATGGAGTGATTAGCAGATAATTAAATTGGGCCACAAGTCAGGCCGGCTACACGTGTGACTCCCCCTTGGGTGGCAGCCTTCAGAGACTAAATATATCAGCATGCCGTGACCGTAATGCACTTTAAAGCTGACTCAGACGTGCCAAGAGTGATTCTTCTGACACTGTGCCAGGCTATATAGTGCCAAGCTCAAAATAGCTCATGTGGAATATACAGCAGGCACTCTCATTGAATTGCACATTCTGAGATTCTCCCAAAAAGTGAACTGTGCATTCAAATAATCCACCTCCTTCATTTTTTTATAGCGCCTTTCTCCAGTGGACAAGCACCTTCAGAAATGGTGACACTGTTTCTATTGGCACAATGCCAGTTTATGTCGCGCCTCGCTCTCATGGAATGATGTATTCCCACATTTTCCCCTTAAGGTGGCGCTGGTGAACCTCCTTTTACGTACTTCGGCCAGCCAGCCACCTTCACTTTATATAGCGCCTTTTTCCTAGCAGACAAAAATAACAGAATGCTCACCAATGAGTCGCCTGTCAGCATCTCGCAGTTTCATCACTAGACATTACTATACACGTAAGGCACTTTGGACTGTGCTGGACTATGAAAGGCGCTATATAAAGTCAGAAGGGTCACAGGTTTAGTCCTCGCTGTTGAGTCATTGCATGGTCATGAGTGTGTCACATCAACTGAGAGTGCTTACATGCAGGGCACATAAAGAGTACCCCGGGCTGCCGTTCACTATGAAAGGCACTATATAAAGTCACGAAACAATCCCAGGGTATAAATTCAAACCTCACTACTGAGTCACTGCACGATGGTGAGGGCGCCATGTTACCAGTCTGGGCTCACAGTGTAGAAATACGAGCAAAACTGCCACCTGCCTGAAAGGCACCTGGAGCTGCTGTGCACCTCACCTCAGTGAACACACCAGAGCTACAAATCAAGACTTTCTCTACTCAAAGAGCTAAGTTCTTTGCTTGGTGTGAAAAAGTAGTGGCCCCCACACTCCCCATTGTTGGTTGCAGCGCCTTTACCAGTAGTAATCTTTTTCTAAACGCGTTCTGGAGAGGAATTTTTAGCCCACTCTTCCTTACAGAACTGCTTTAATTCAGATATGTTGGCTTCAGCTCACCCTGCTCAGGATGGAGTGAGTTTAGAAAATGGATGGTAGGCCGACTTATGGGCATCAGCTGCTTGCCTTTACATCTCCATGGGGCCATTCAGTTGTAGACTTGGCACCACAGGCACAATGCCAGACTAACAAGGTCACATGTCACCACAGCATCACCTGCCAGTGCTCACAATTTAGACACGTGAATGAATTTGAACTGCACATCTGTGCCACCTGGGGTTGTAGTTCACCCTGAAAGGCCACCTCACCACTGTGCCACCTGCCAGTGCTTGCAACAGAAAGGCGCTATATAAGGCCAGAAGTTCAGAATGAGTCACAGTACGAGTGTGACAGCTGTCGGTGTTTATAATGTACAGTACTACAAATATGAAGACAATTGTGTCAGCTCTTTAAAGCGCATTGGGCTACCGTATGAAAGGCGCTATATAAAGCCGCAAAGTTTATAAGTTCTGTCCCCACTCCATGAATAGGAGTATCTGTAATGTACCCAAGGGTTTGTTATTATTCATTGTGCAAGGTCACATAGTCAATCACGCCAATCCCACCAGGTGACAAGGCTCACGCAGTTCAAATATGAATGAATTGTGTTGTTGGTGTGAAGCATTCTGGGCTTGCATTTACAGTTCAAGGCACTATATAAAACCATCAAGGTCACAGGCTCCGAGCCCACCGCTGATCAGCCACTTGCCTGGCCAGAGTTATGTTATACAATTCCAGGGGAAGCTGTAGGCCACCTGTGAAGACCCCTTGGACTACTACTATATAATATTACACTTTGACCACGAGGAGGGTCTTCACTCATCTAATGATGAACATACTGAGCCGGGTGCCATCTTGATTTTCTGTCCATCCATCCATCCATTTTCCAATCCGCTGAATCCGAACACAGGGTCACGGGGGTCTGCTGGAGCCAATCCCAGCCAACACAGGGCACAAGGCAGGAACCAATCCCGGGCAGGGTGCCAACCCACCGCAGGACACACACAAACACACCCACACACCAAGCACACACCAGGGCCAATTTAGAATCGCCAATCCACCTAACCTGCATGTCTTTGGACTGTGGGAGGAAACCGGAGTGCCCGGAGGAAACCCAGGTCCCCAGGTCTCCCAACTGTGAGGCAGCAACGCTACCCACTGTGCCACCGTGCCGCCCTTGATTTTCTGTTTACTTTTGAAAAGTGCTGTATGAAGTCACAAAGGCTTAAGGCTCCATCCCCGGCACTGACGCTTTATGAAATGCGGAGTGAGCCTCTTCATCATCTTCCTCATCATCCTCCAGGTCATCAAGTTGCAGTTCACAGAGGAAGGCGCTATATACAGTGCAGTCACAATCCACCACTCTATCACAAACGTCGCTCAGGCTGTCTCCGTTTTCTGTTTCTTGTGTGCTTTGTGAATGGCGCCCCCTTCAGGCAGTCTCTAGGCTTGCATCCATTGCTGCCTGGGTGGGCTCCAACTCCCCCCCCCCACCCCACCACCTTAAAGGAGATCCAAAAAGGCAGCCCTGGCACTTGTATTAAGTGAAAGACGCTATATTGAATTAAAGGAGTTTGTCTGAGTAATTGCCGACGTTAGAGACGCCGTACACTGTACTGTGAAGAAGTATTTGCCCCCCCTTGTAATTTGCTCCATGTCTATTTTACACAGTGAATCGCTTCAGGCTGTCAGATAAAAGAAAAAGCAGCCCAAGGTCAAAGATTTGGGGCGCCTTGTGGCCAAAGCCCTATAATTTATAATTGAAGATTAAAAAAAGATAATGTTTAATAAAACGCAAAGAAATGAGTCGTCCAGACTGTTATCTCAGGGCAGACTGAGTGAGACGGCAAGCAATTCTGACAGGAAGAGGCGGGTCCAGGTGGATGGGCCCCGGAAGTGATGTCAGAATTGAGAAGTGTCAATCATTTTTTTTTCCCTCAGAAGGGGATAGAAGAGTGAAGTTGTTAGTACACAGCGCCACCTCCTGTCTCGGTGGAGAATTACCGCCAGCAGAGCCTTCAAGCTGTTGCACACACAAGAGCAAAGGGAACCCGAGTGAACACACCATAGCTACAAATCAAGACTTTCTCTACTCGAAGAGCTAAGTTCTTTGCTTCGTGTGAAAAAGTAATTGCCCCCACACTCCCCATTGTTGGTTGCAGCGCCTTTACCAGTAGTAATCTTTTTCTAAACGCGTTCTGAAGAGGAATTTTTAGCCCACTCTTCCTTACAGAACTGCTTTAATTCAGATATGTTGGCTTCAGCTCACCCTGCTCAGGATGGAGTGAGTTTAGAAAATGGATGGTAGGCAAACTTTTGGGCATCCGCTGCTCGCCTTTGCATCTCTGTGGGGCCATTCAGTTGTAGACTTGGCTCTTGAGTGTCGGCTCCTTGTCCTGCTCCATAACCCATTGATGCTTAAGCTTCAGGAAAGCAGACAGACGACTGGACGGGTAAAGTAGGGAATTCAAGGTGCCTTCAATAATGGCACTGTGACCGTCACCCCCCTGGTTGATTGAAATTCTTACTGTGTAGCGTTTGAACTTGTTGGCCCTGCATAGTCTACGGAGTTCAACTTCTCACTCATCTGTCTTGGGGATCATCGCGGTGACTGAGGTTCCTCTTGGGTACCAAAGGTCTCTTCCTTGCTGTTGTCCCCATTTTTTCCTTTCTTATCATGGAGTCCTCAGAGACCTGCAGTTCTCTGGTTCTTCTTCTGGGATCATCTGGGCCCATGGGACCATTGTGGCAGGCCGGCCAGTCCCAGATGTTCTCCATTTGAGATGACGGCTCTCCCCAAGATGCCTTAGAAATCTCTATACTGTATAACCTTTTTACTGGTCGGCGTGTCCTCCACACCTCTTTCCTGATCTCTTTTGGAATGTCCTTGGTGTTCTTGTGGTGGCCACTTCACTCTCAATGGTGAGTGTCAGCAGAGATTAGCAGGATCAGTGAACTTTGGTCAGCTGTTTAAGTGAAGAACTAGAGGGGCGATTACTTTTTCACACAGGCAATACAGGTATTGGATGTCTTTAATGCTCAGTTCTACTAAGTTTAATGGTTCCCTTTATCTGATTTAAAATTTTGTGTAAAGATCTGAAGCCGTTCATTGAGTCAGATGTTAAGGGGGATATCAAGAAGGGGCAAATACTTTTTCACAGCATTGTAAACTCTGACCCCCCCATGTTTCAATAAATGGAAATGTTGTGCCACTGCCAACCAGGTCCTCTAATAAAGCATCTCCCACCCTGCTCTTTTCTTTCTTTTCCAGCTTGGACAATGGAAGCATGGCCCTCATCGCGGTGCGCGACACCTCCAGAGCCAACTTCATTAAACACCTGAAGGGGTACGGGGACTTCAAGAACCAGGTAAGCGATCACGGAGAGGCGAGCGTCAAGCAGAGTCAGCCTCCTGTCTGGGCAAATTAGCCGCACCGTGTCCGGGTGTTTTTGGGAAAGGCGTTTGTAAGCTGATGCCCATTAAGCCGCCTGGCATTGACTTGGGCACCTCTTGTGGCCAATGATCTCCACAATTCACTTCTTTATTGTTCTTTACGTTATGGAGGGGCTTTTTTTTCCCTTACTGGTAGCTATCACTTAACTCAGTTTGACCTTGAGAGGGGCTTTGTGCCCAATTAGTACCCCTTAAAACCTTCGATCTGAACCCCACCCCCCCATGATACAACACCTTCAGACCCTCGGCTATTTGCTCAACATCTGACTACTTTGCAGGCCTTGTGCTAAAATCATTTCAACCCTTCATGAAGCTTGGAGTTTAGAGTTTAGAATAATAAAAAACTGAAATGTCCCACCTTTACAAGGGGCTGTGATGTTTGAAGTTTGGCTCAGGTCCGTCCTCTTCTACTGACCGTTGCTGAGACATTTCTACACTTTGTTTGGAGTCTACCTGTGGTTGAGACCCTGTTGGCACACACCTGGCAACAGAAGGTCCCAAACCACGGGGCCTGCAGAGCTCTTTGACCAGAGTTGTGTCGAGACAAACATCTGGGGAGGACCCCAGCACTGGAGGCTCCCAAGGATAAGGTGGTCTCCATAATTCTAAAATAGAATGAGTTGGGGACAATCACAACTCTACTAAGAGGTGGTCTGTTCAGGGTAGGAGGACTTGGATAGGAAATGCGAAGAAGAACCTGACGGTCACTCTGGCTGAGCTCTGGAGAGCCTATGTGGAGAAGGAGGAAAGTTCCAGAAGGACATCCACCACTGGGAGGAAAGTTCCAGAATAAGGACATCCATTATATTTGAGGAAAGTTCCAGAATAAGGACATGCACCACTGGGGAGAAGTTCCAGAAGGACACCCACTATTGGGAGGAAGGTTCCAGAAGAAGGATATCCACCACTGGGAGGAAAGTTGCAGAAGAAGGACATTCACTACTGGGATGAAGGTTCTAGAAGGACATCCACCACTAGGTGTAAGTTCCAGAAGAAGGACATCCACTACATGTGAGGAAAGTTCCAGAAGAAGGAAATCCACTTCATGTGAGGAAAGTTCCAGAAGGACATCCTCTATTGGGAGGAAGATTCCAAAATAAGGACATCCACCACTGGGAGGAAAGATCCAGAAGGACATCCACTATTGGGAGGAAGGTTCCAGAAGAAGGACATCCATCACTGGGAGGAAAGTTCCAGAAGAAGGCCATCCCCTACATGTGAGGAAAGTTCCAGAAGGACATCCACTACATGGGAGGAAAGTTCTAGAAGAAGGACATCCACTACTGGGAGGAAAGTTCCAGAAGGACATCCACTAATGGGAGGAAAGTTCTAGGAGAAGGACATCCACTACTGGGAGGAAAGTTCCAGAAGGACATCCACTAATGGGAGGAAGGATCTAGAAGGACGTCCACCACTGGGAGGAAAGTTCCAGAAGAAGGGCATCCACCACTAGGAGGAACGTTCCAGAAGAAGGACATCCACTACATGTGAGGAAAGTTCCAGAAGAAGGACATCCACTTCATGTGAGGAAAGTTCCAGAAGGACATCCACTATTGGGAAGAAGATTCCAAAATAAGGTCATCCACCACTGGGAGGAAAGATCCAGAAGGACATCCACTATTGGGAGGAAGGTTCCAGAAGAAGGACATCCATCACTGGGAGGAAAGTTCCAGAAGAAGGCCATCCACTACATGTGAGGAAAGTTCCAGAAGAAGGCCATCCACTACATGTGAGGAAAGTTCCAGAAGAAGGACATCCACTATTGGGAGGAAGATTCCAAAATAAGGACATCCACCACTGGGAGGAAAGATCCAGAAGGACATCCACTATTGGGAGGAAGGTTCCAGAAGAAGGACATCCATCACTGGGAGGAAAGTTCCAGAAGAAGGCCATCCACTACATGTGAGGAAAGTTCCAGAAGGACATCCACTAATGGGAGGAAGGTTCCAGAAGAAGCACATCCACTACATGGGAGGAAAGTTTCAGAAGGACATCCATCACTAGGAGGAAAGTTCCAAAAGGACATCCATTACTGGGAGGAAAGTTCCAGAAGGACATCCACCACTGGGAGGAAAGTTCCAGAAGGACATCCACCACTGCAATACTCCCATCCATTTGGCCTTTGTGGCAGAGTGGTGAGACAACACATGGAAGCCCATCTGGACTTTGCACAAAGACACCCTAAAGGACTCTAAGACTGTGAGAATGAAGGTTCTCTGGCCTATCAATCCTAAGGGTCACATCAGGAGGAAAGCAGGCACCGCTCATCACCTGTGCAATGTCACTCCTATGGTGACACATGACAGTGGCAGCTTCAGGGATTGGGGGACTCGTCGGGGTTGAGGCAAAGCTGAATGTGACATTGGTACACCAAACATCATTTGGGGGTTGGGGGTGTCCGGTCCCCCTGGGAAAATTGCAACCCTTTCTCATTCTGGACCTTTGATTGTCAAAGCCAAAGGGACACAAAGCAAAGACGTCACCAGAATAGCTTACGGCCAACTCTGGGAATGTTCTTGAGTGTTCAGGCCAGAACCCGGATGTGAACCCAATTGAACATCTCCAGAGTGACCTGAAAAGAGCTGCCCACCGGTGGTCTCCACCCCACCTGACAGAGCCTGAGACGATCAACAGAGAAGGAAGGTAGAAGAAAAAACCCAAACCCAGGTGAGCCGAGCCAAGAAGACCCCAGACTGGCGCGTCTTCAGAAGGGGCTTCAAGGACACTCTGAGTAAAGGGTCTGTCAGCAGCCAAGTGACATTTCATTTTCTGTCTTTATTTCTAATAAATTTACCAAACAAATATAAAAATGTCCAGCCTTGTTTTCATTTTGTTCTTCTGGAGTACTAAATGTCACTTGATGTGGAGGAAAAATGAATTTCAATGATTTGCACATAAGCCTGCAACATCCCAAAATGTGATGGAAGTACAGGGGTCTGAAGGACTTTGTAAAGGCGCTATATATGCATCTGTCCATGTTTGTCCAGTATAGAGTTGTAGGGAACCAATCCTGGCTGGGGTGCCCCTGTGCCGCCCGTGACATTCTCTGGGAGGCACCAGAAAATCTGCAGGGAGCCCACGTGGTGCCAACTTCACATAGTTGGCTTGAACCCCATGTCCCTGAAACTGAGTGCCAGCCTCTGTAACACCTGTGCAGCTCCTCACTATACAGTGTGTCTGAAGAGCGAGTGAGGGGGTCTTCGTATCGCTCCTCTCATTTCAGAGAGATAACGGAAACGCAAGGCGCTTTATTCTCAACCCAAAACCAGAACACGACCCCCCCTGGGCCAGGGTTGTTTTCTACTATTTTGGCCCCCTTATAACAGTCTTTCTTAGGGGCCTATAGTGGCGCCCCAATCCCTCTTGTGCGTTGAGCCCCCCCCCAACTGGCCCCTGGGCTTCTAGAAGTCCCTTAGCTCACGTATGCCAAGAAACGGCTGTGATACTGTCATGAACTTGGGAGTTCCAAAAACACTTCCGGAAATGCCCAAGAGGGGGAAATCACCATCAAACCCCAGCGAGATAGAAAGGCAAACTCAGGAATTCAATGAAATAAAAGATTTACTTCACGCAAAGGCTCTGTGAAGCTCAAAAGAGCACAAAAGGCAAGCAACGTCAGCAAACTGCAACTGCAAAAGCAACCAAATCCCAGTTTAGAAATCAAAAAATCAGCACGGAGTTATCTGACTCGAGTGTTGACGGCTACGGAGTACACCAAGTTACATCAACGTGCGTCTTCACCTTCTGCATGCTGGCCACGTCTTTCTTGTGTAGTGTGGAGTTCATCAGGACCCAAAATTGTGACGTCTTTGAATTACAAGGTGGTGTTAAACGTTTACATCCGCCCAGACTTTGGCATGTCCCATTCCACGTGCTGCAGCGAGGACCTTCTCGTCATTTCTGGGTTACTGCACACTTACCAGAGTTTTTTCTTCTTCTTTTGTCGTTTCTGGGTGCAACCAGTTCAGATTTCCATTTGTGGAGACTTTCACCGTGCAGGAGGTGATACTGAGACCGCGACCAAGAAGCGACGGTGCAGATGAGCCTAAGCCGCACCCATTGGTGTCTGCTGTATCTCCTGGTACAGGTGGTCTTCCATGGAACATCGATGGGGACCTTGTGGAGATGTCGTCTGAAATTCATATAAGGTAAAGATCTGCTTGGTGGGGAAAAATACATACGCCACAGACTGACTGATACATGGACCACTCAGGGAGACGAACGCTCTGTGCTTCTGTTTGAGGCAACAACTCATGTAATCAGAAAAAACCACCAGGGTGACATGCATTCATGCAGGGACCACCATGGGACACGGGGGAGAAAATGCAAAAATCCACAATCACGAGTCAAAGTGCTGTGTGGTCACATCTGAGGATGCCTCAACACACACAGTATATAGCGCCTTTCAGAAGTGCCTGTCCAGGCAGGCCTACTCAAGGTGATGAGCCTCCTAAGCATGCCTATTATATAGTGCCTTCAGCAATTAGAGATACAACTATGAAGAAAACACACACGGGGGGCACAGGGAAAACACGCAAATGGGTTAAAGTAGGATGTGAGTGCTGTGTGGCCTCAGACGAGGACGTGACAACACACACGGTATATAGCGCCTTTCACAAGTGCACTGCACACTTTCTTTAGAACCCCCTCAACATGCATATCATACAGCGCCTTTCAGAAGCTGTCACCGTATGGCCTGTAACGTACGGCAGAAATAAACTGTACGGAGAAAAATTAACCAGAGCCCAGGGAGAACATGCAGACTCCACACGGAATCTAAGTGCTGCATCGATAGACACGTAGTATATAGCGCCTTTCAGGTGTGCCAACTAACATACACTGACTCAAGGTATCCATCCCCATAAACATTGTCGCAGATTGAGGCCCTTGTCATCCTCTTGAACCCTCTGACTCGACTCCAGACACCAGGTAAAAGTCCAAATATTACTTTTATTTGAACCATACAGTGCACAAAGCACCCTCCACTCCACAATACTCATAAACTAATCAATAAACAATACAATAATCAATCCTCCACACTCCCAGACACTTTGCCACCCTTCCTCCCAGCTCAGCTCAGCGTACTGGTTTCCCAGAGTCCTTAGTCCCTGACCCGGAAGTGTTTCTCCCTTCTGTCCATGTGATCATGAACACTTCCGGGTCGGATAAAAAGCTCCTTTCTTCAACCCAGAAGCACATCGTTTCCTCTTGTCATGTGATCATGACGCACCTCCGGGTTATAGGGCAAGTAAGAGTCCGGCAGCCTCCCCACAGCGACTCCTGGTGGTCCCCATGGTATCCAGCAGGGCTGTGCATATAAACTACAAAGTCCATGAGGCCCTGCTGGAATTCGGGGAACGTCCACGCTGTTGGGAGAGCTCCACCTGGTGGCCTGGGGGTGATGGCAGGAATATTTAGCCGACCACACACCACAACATGTATATTTTATATAGCGCCTTTCAGGTGTGCCACTCCAAACACACACACCCTACTTAAGGTATCCAACCCCACAAACATGTACATTTTATATAGCGCCTTTTAAAAATGTTCAACACCTCTCCATATGCAAAGAGACCTACAGCCGGGACATTTAGAGGAAACCCAAATCACACAAGGAGAACATGCAAACTCCACACAGAGTTAAACTTGGACTGGAGTGTCGTGTCATCAAACATATGGATGTCATAACACCTTGAGCATGGGAAAGGCGCTATATAAGTAACATTTATTATTATTTTGCACACCTAGTCGAGGTGTTCAATCCCCTACATGTACTTACTATATAGCACCTTCAGTGCAATCGGTGATGTGGAGATCTGAACAATATGGGCAAAGCACACAGGAGCACAGGGAGAACATCAGTAGTCTGACCCGCAGCAGGTGGTAGACCAGGGTGTCCTGCCAGCACCACATTTAAATGTCTGCCAGCGTGTGGGGTAACAATGGCAGTAAGCAGTCCACTGCTTGAAAATGAAAGTCCTGCCGACTACACTTTTCACTCAAAGCTCTATAGATCTGGCAAACAGAGTCCTGCCGACTACACTTATGTATGTTAGCCAGGATGGAAAAATCGCAGCTGAGTGACTTCCTAATGCCTCCTGCGTTTGGAAATGGAGTCCTGCTGACCACACTACTGTACTTTGAGTCTTTGCCGTGGCGTAAGGGCACAGTGGCAGTCAAAGGGCCTTTAAAAGCGGAGTCCTGTTTGAACTCTTTTAGGGTGTAGAAGATGGCCCGACTACAGACAGACACACAGACCCAGAATGTCCAGGACACACACGTTTATTAATTTTCAATGTCCTGCACACAACACTGTGCTCCAATATACTCAACTCAGCTCAATCCTTTCTTTTCTTTTGCCACCTCCACTCGTCACTCGTCACCTCGTCCTCCTCCACCCGACTCTGGCCTCTGAATGGAGTGAGGCGGCCTCCTTTATAGTGCTGCAGGTGTCTCGTGATTAAAAGAGTGTGGCAGAAGTGCCATATGCCCAGACTCTGGAGCTGTCCAGGTGCCCACTGGTGATGACCACGGACCCCCACAGCGGGTTGAGCTTCTGAGCTCCAAATCTGTGGGCCCCGATGCAAACCCAGGGGGCTGCCCTCTCGTGTCCCTGGTAGTGCGCCCATTCCCCCGGTCTTCTCTTATAAAGGGCGTCCCGTCCGGACAGGATCCATCACAAGGGCAAATTCTTTTTTTTGTTTCCTTTTGTTATATTCTTCTAAAAAACTCACAAAGCAATGGCTTCACGCGTAAATCAACATAAAATATTTATTTATGACAAATGTCACTCGCTGTTATGTCCAGGAGCCCCTACAGTAGGCATATTCATATACCGCATGTCCTCAGAAAATAGTCTCTAAAATATCATTACCGTATATACAGTACTCACTTATAAGTCGGGTCTTGAAACCCAAAAAATCGATCACAAAATCAGACCCCGA
The DNA here is from genome assembly GCF_900747795.2 of Erpetoichthys calabaricus. Lineage (NCBI taxonomy): Eukaryota > Metazoa > Chordata > Cladistia > Polypteriformes > Polypteridae > Erpetoichthys > Erpetoichthys calabaricus. The sequence continues at coordinate 5,887,184 of NC_041401.2, read as the reverse complement.
CGTATACGCCCGTTCAAAAATATGACACTTACATTTTTTCAGTGCCGGCCATGAGGTAATGCCAGTCCGCAGAGCACACTTTGTCTTTGCCAGTTTTGTTTTCTACGTCTTCTCGTCTCCTCCAAACTCTCAGCAGTTTCTCAGACGCATTGAATTTTGTTGCAGCAGCGCAGTCGCCACTTCAGTGACGTTTAATGTTAAAGCAGCTTCATGTTTTCTTCTGACTGAACGCTCCATCGTAGATAAGGGATGCTCTTACGATAACGGTGTATGAGGGCGTGAGGTACACGAAACACAAAACAGTGCCAACGTCGCTCCGGAGTAGTTTGGGTATCACCGTGTGGTCACGTGGGCACAATAGAGACACAGAAAGGTTAGAAGCACAAGCTGGTACAGCGCATTGTCGCACCCACAAAGGCTGTGTGCCCCGTGGTTGCTCTCTTAGGTGGGCATTGGCATATCATAATCTCTTGGACCAATAGCGTGAGTTTTTCCACATTCCAATTATACGACCGACATTATAAAATGCGGTAAATGCAAGAACCGACTTATCAGCGAGTACATACCATACTCATTACATACGTGTTTGTCCCATCACTCATAAGGCGCTTTCTGGTAAAACAACGGCTTGAAGTAGTCGAGTGGCTGCTAATCCATGGTGTCCACCAGCAGGTGGCGCCGTTTGGTGAAGTCCAGTTGTCTCGCGCAGAACGATGTCTGTGTAGCCCTCCCAGGGCGAATGTTTTCATTGGCGGGTCAGCTGCACGAGCGTGTCCAGCACTACGATCAGCTGATGCAGCCACCTGACTTTCGTTTTCGATCTCCAGATCACTCGTCTCAAAATCGGAGTTTGTTAAGTCAGAGTCCGATTCAGCAATAATACGCAAAAAAGAAAAATCAAGAATAAGCACAGAGAATTTTGCTTTAATTTACATCGCTCTCTCTCTCTCTCTTGCCCGAGAGTCGATGCCATCCTAGACGCTGCTTACTCTCCGCCACTCACGCACACGCAGGGCTTCAACGTCAACTCAACGAGTCTAACAAAGAGGGCCGACCTGTAACGTAATGGCGAGTTTTATCAGCATTTACAGCTTTCCTTCGCCCTCGGCCCCTGATATCCATCCTCAACCCCCGTGTGTCGACAAAAGTCGACATCCGCCCTGAAAGAGTTAAACGTTTGCCAAAGTGTGGCATTTGAATGTTCGTGTGCTTGGGAATGGAGTTTTATCGACTATATAGTCTCCGCTCAGGGTGTAAGATGACAATCCCAGCCGCATGACATTTTAGTGCACTGTGTGGTGATCAATGGTGTCCTGCTGACTACTCCGTTAAATGTTGGCCAGGGCGTAAGACAGAAGTCCCAGTCAAACGGCTCCTTAATGCAGTGCATGCTGGGGAGTCCTGCCGACTACACTGTAAATGATATCTACAGTGCATCCGGAAAGTATTCCCAGCGCTTCATCACTTTTTCCACATTTTGTTATGTTACAGCCTTATTCCAAAATGGATTAAATTCATTTTTTTCCTCAGAATTCTACACACAACACCCCATAATGACAACGTGAAAAAAGTTTACTTGAGATTTTTGCAAATTTATTAAAAATAAACAAACTGAGAAATCCCATGTCCATAAGTATTCACAGCCTTTGCCATGAAGCTCAAAATTGAGGTCAGGTGCCTCCTGTTTCCCCTGATCATCCTTGAGATGTTTCTGCAGCTTCATTGCAGTCCACCTGTGGTAAATTCAGTTGACTGGACATGATTTGGAAAGGCACACACCTGTCTATAGAAGGTCCCACAGTTGACAGTTCATGTCAGAGCACAAACCAAGCATGAAGTCAAAGGAATTGTCTGTAGACCTCTGAGACAGGATTGTCCTGAGACACAAATCTGGGGAAGGTTACAGAAAAATTTCTGCTGCTTTGAAGGTCCCAATGAGCACAGTGGCCTCCATCATCCATAAGTGGAAGAAGTTCGAAACCACCAGGACTTTTCCTAGAGCTGGCCGGCCATCTAAACTGAGCGATTGGGGGAGAAGGGCCTTAGTCAGGGAGGTGACCAAGAACCCGATGGTCACTCTGTCAGAGCTCCAGAGGTCCTCTGTGGAGAGAGGAGAACCTTCTAGAAGGACAACCATCTCTGCAGCAATCCACCAATCAGGCCTGTATGGTAGAGTGGCCAGACTGAAGCCACTCTTTAGTAAAAGGCACATGGCAGCCCGCCTGGAGTTTGCCAAAAGGCACCTGAAGGACTCTCAGACCATGAGAAAGAAAATTCTCTGGTCTGATGAGACAAAGATTGAAGTCTTTGGTGTGAATGCCAGGCGTCACGTTTGGAGGAAACCAGGCACCGCTCATCACCAGGCCAATACCATCCCTACAGTGAAGCATGGTGGTGGCAGCATCATGCTGTGGGGACTGGGAGACTAGTCAGGATAAAGGGAAAGATGACTGCAGCAATGTACAGAGACATCCTGGATGAAAACCTGCTCCAGAGCGCTCTTGACCTCAGACTGGGGCGACGGTTCATCTTTCAGCAGGACAACGACCCTAAGCACACAGCCAAGATATCAAAGGAGTGGCTTCAGGACAACTCTGTGAATGTCCTTGAGTGGCCCAGCCAGAGCCCAGACTTGAATCCGATTGAACATCTCTGGAGAGATCTTAAAATGGCTGTGCACCGACGCTTCCCATCCAACCTGATGAGAGCGTGAGAGGTGCTGCAAAGAGGAATGGGCCAAACTGGCCAAGGATAGGTGTGCCAAGCTTGTGGCATCATATTCAACAAGACTTGAGGCTGGAATTGCTGCCAAAGGGGCATCGACAAAGTATTGAGCAAAGGCTGTGAAAACTTATGGACATGGGATTTCTCAGTTTTTTAATTTTTAATAAATTTGCAAAAACCTCAAGTAAACTTTTTTCACGTTGTCATTATGGGGTGTTGTGTGTAAAATTCTGAGGAAAAAAATGAATTTAATCCATTTTGGAATAAGGCTGTAACATAACAAAATGTGGAAAAAGTGATGAAGCTGTGAATACTTTCTGGACGCACTGTATAGCAAAATGGGGTCATGGAAAATACAAAGCATTTCTCTCTATTATAAAAAAAGAAAATCTTGAGACGAGACTTTTACCAAGAGATTTTCTCAAGTCTCGTCCTCCTCTCCACCATTTATGGTTCACGGCCCACGCCCGCAGTCCTCTCACCTCTCATTATAAAGTTTTACGTTTTCCTCACTTTAAGTTCCTAATAAAAGAAGACTTATTATGTCCAAATCTTATTGAAGAATTTCATCACAAAGGGTTATCAACAGAAGAAATGAGTACACGGGCAATCCTAGCACCGAGAAACGATGAAGTCAAACGAATTGTCCATCGGTTACACGTCAAATTGGTTAAATGTGTATCAATAGACTCTACTGAAACAGTTGGTGGTGATGGTGCTGGAGATGAAAACATCAACTTACAATATCACGAAGAATATCTACAACCGTTAACACCGTCTGGTCTCCCACCGGCCAAATTACTGTTGACAGAAGTACATATCGTAACGTTACTGCATAATTTATGTCAGAGTGATGGGCTATGCAATAGGACAAGATTAGCTGGATTCAAAATTGGTCGAACAATTCTGACATGTAAAATTTTAACAGGTGACGAGAAAGGTCATGTAGTCCATCTAACATGAGACACCAAAGGAGATCTTGATATGCCAGTCATATTAAAACGTTTACAGTCTCCCGTTAGAATCGCATTTGCAAAGACAATTAACAAATCACAGGGACAAACATTCAAGAAAGTTGGATTATTAATTAGAGAGAAAGAAACGAAACTCACAAAACAAAATGGTGTCATGGAAAATGTAAAGCATTTCATTAAAGAAAATAAACTTTCTTACAGACAGATGATAAGCGAAGCACACAAGTCCCAAAAGCATCTTCAGAAATGCCCACTGAGTCGTCTTCTTCTTCTTTCGGCTGCTCCCGTGAGGGGTCGCCGCAGCAGATCATCTTCTTCCATATCTTTCTGTTCTCGTCATTTTGCTTTGTCACCCCCATCACCTTCATGTCCTCTCTCACCACATCCATAAACCTCCTCTTAGGCCTTCCACTTCTCCCCTTACTTGTCATCTCTATCCTTAGCACCCTTCTCTCTCCTCTGCACATCTCCAACCCGACGCCATCTCACCTCTCTGACTGTGTCTCCCAACCGTCCCACCTGAGCTGACCCTCTAATGTCCATCCATCCATCCATTCATTATCCAACCCACTGAATCCGAACACAGGGTCACGGGGGTCTGCTGGAGCCAATCCCAGCCAACACAGGGCACAAGGCAGGAACCAATCCCGGGCAGGGTGCCAACCCACCGCAGGACACACACAAACTAGGGACAGTTTAGAATCGCCAATCCACCTAACCTGCATGTCTTTGGACTGTGGGAGGAAACCCACACAGACACGGGGAGAACATGCAAACTCCACGCGGGGAGGACCTGGGAAGCGAACCCAGGTCTCCTTACTGCGAGGCAGCAGCGCTACCACTGTGCCACCATGCCGCCCCCCTCTAATGTCCTCATTTCTAATCCTGTCCATCCTCATCACACCCAGTGCCAATCTTAATATCTTTAACTCTGCTACCTCCAGCACTGCGGACAACAACGCCGATTTCCATACAGGACACCCTGGCTACACAAAAGGACCTTGTAGAAAAAATAAAAAAGACTTACTGTTAATGAAACTACTCAAACATCACACGAGGTTCTGTTGAGCAGAAAAGCATAACTTGAAACTTTAAGACAATTTAAGGTAAAGAAAGTTCCAAGACATGAATCCAAAGAGTGGAGCAGACGGGACCAAAATCCAATAATTCACAATAAGCACAGAAGAATCTCAAATAGCTCATCAAAACCCCCAAGCGTGTTCAAAATGAACCACCAGGCACGGTGGGAGACCCTCCAGATTTATAAGGTGGAGGAGATTTTCCAAAAGCTTCCAGCTGCGGTCCCCCACTCTAGTGAATGAGGTTGGCACTTTATGTTTGTCCGTGAAGACCCCCTGGTTACAGTCTGGTTAAGATTAAGGTTGGCGGGGAGCAGTACTCTGACTCGAGTCAAGTAAATCAGGTGACAAAAACCTGCAATCCAATTGGCTGTCCAGAGGAGCTCATGAATGGCGGAGGTCTGCAGCCAGACCCCTCTCAGATTTTCTAGCGGTGATTGGCAGGTGGACCACCCACAAAACACATGGAACATCCAGACATTGAAAGACACAAAGACACGAGTGCAATGATGGTAGCTTCACGAACAGAAAGAATTTGGGATGCCAACCAGATTGGCACCATTTACTGTCCAACAAAAAGAACCATAAAGTGAACGCTCATTGGCCTGCGTGTCCTAAAAAAGCAGGAATTGAACTCCCAAGCCAAAAAAAAAAAAAAGAAAAGTTTGGCAGGTTAGCCAGTAGAAAAGTCACTTCGATAGCAGGAGCTCCGTCCGGCGGGTCGCTCTCGCCAGAAGTGACGCCTCCTTTCCAGGAAGTTTGGGCTTTTATGGATGCTGAAGCAGAAAGGAGTGGAGTCAGTCACCCTGTAGCAGTCACCACCGCTGTGACTCACCACGGTTATAGCGATGTGTCAATTGCACGTCAACCCCCAAACTGCCTTCGGACCCCTTCCTGCGGCACGAAAAAGCTAACGTCAATTAATAAAGTTGATTTATACGAAAATGACCCAGAGAGACGGTGTGGAGAATCAAAATGTAATTCACGACCAATACACAAATCACACAAATTCACATGCAGTTATACAAATGACATAAAAATCAGGGACCCAAAATATCCCACAATGTTTCCCATTCTTCAGATGTGCAATCCCACAATAACTGATTATTATTACAGGAAAACCTTGGATTGCAAGGAACTTGGTCTGCGAGTCTTCTTCTTCTTTCGGCTGCTCCCTCTAGGGGTTGCCACAGTGGATCATCTTCTTCCATATCTTTCTGTCCTCATCATCTTGTTCTGTGACACCCATCACCTGCATGTCCCCTCTCACCACATCCATAAACCTTCGCTTAGGCCTTCCTCTTTTCCTCTTCCCTGTCGGCTCTATCCTTAGCATCCTTCTCCCAATATACCCAGCATCTCTCCTCTGCATATGTCCAAACCAACACAATCTCACCTCTCTGACTTTGTCTCCCAATTGTCCCACCTGAGCTGACCCTGTAATGTCCTCATTTCTAATCCTGTCCATCCTCGTCACACCCAATGCCAATCTTGGCATCTTTAACTCTGCCACCTCCAGCTCTGTCTCCTGTGCCACCATCTCCAGCCCATATAACATAGCTGGTCTCACTACCGTCCTGTAGACCTTCCCTTTCACTCTTGCTGATACCCGTCTGTCACAAATCACTCCTGACACTCTTCTTCACCCACTCCACTCTGCCTGCACTCTCTTCTTCACTTCTCTTCCACAATCCCCATTACTCTGTACTGTTGATCCCAAGTATTTAAACTCATCCACCTCCCTGCATCCTCACCATTCCACTGACCACCCTCTCATTCACACGCATGTATTCTGTCTTGGTGGTCTTACTGACCTTCATTCCTCTCCTCTCATATCTCCACCTCTCCAGGGTCTCCTCAACCTGCTCCCTACTCTCACTATAGATCACAATGTCATCAGCAGACATCACAGTCCACGGGGACTCCTGTCTAATCTCGTCTGTCAACCTGTCCATCGCCATTGCCAATAAGAAAGGGCTCAGAGCCGATCCCTGATGTAATCCCACCTCCGTCACTCCTACCACAGACCTCACCACGGTCACACTTCCCTCGTGCATATCCTGTACAACTCTTACATACTTATCTACCACTCCCGACTTCCTCATACAATACCACAGCTCCTCTCTCCTCACCCTGTCATTTGCTTTCTTCAGGTCCACAAAGACGCAATGCAACTCCTTCTGGCCTTCTCTCTACTTCTCCATCAACATCCTCAGAGCAAACATCTCATCTGTGGTGTTCTTTCCTGTCATGACACCACATTGCTGCTCACTAATCATCACCTCACTTCTTAACTGAGCTTCCACTACTCTTTCCCATAACTTCATGCTGTGGCTCATCAATTTTATCCCCCTGTAGTTACTGCAGTCCTGCATATCCCCCTTATTCTTAAATATCGGCCCACCAATACACTTCTTCTCCACTCCTCAGACATCCTCTCACTTTCTAAGATTCCATTAAACAATTTGATTAAAAACTCCACTGCCATCTCTCCTAAACACCTCCATGCTTCCACAGTTATGTCATCTGGTCCAACAGCCTTTCCATTCTTCATCCTCTTCATCGCTGTCCTTACTTCCTCCTTGCTAATCCGTTGCACTTCCTGATTCACTATCTCCACATCATCCAACCTCTTCTCTCTCTCGTTTGGCAAAAATTGTTAATACATTTTAACTTGATAAACGAGCGCGGTCTTGCAATACGAGTGGTACGTCTACGCTTTGTCTGTCATGTGATCCCAACTGAGCTGATGGTTCTTCTCTCTCTCTTGCTGCGGGATTGTGGGCAATCGTCTCCCAGGCTCGGTATCAGTCAGCGTGCCTCACTTGTATAGTCAACATCCGTACGAGCGTCAACTCTTTATATAGTATTGTGACCACGTGTGGGTGGGCGTAAATTTTGTGTCCGATAAGGCTGTAGCAGTGCGAGCGATGACCCTGTTGAACGACAATGCAATGTCACATTTCTGCAAAATCCTCAAAAGGAGGCAAAACCGACCGTCATTAGATAGCTTGCTTGTTAAAGTCTCAAAAAAAGATAGACAGTAGATGGCGCTATACCAGCGCTTAACCCGACGCAGACAGACGCTCAAATGTTTTATCTTCTTCACCTCGTGGGAAACGCCTTCCCCGTTTCCCACAGGCACAACACAGTCCAAAAAGCATAAACCCAATACTTTCCTTTCTTGTTCTTTTTCTTTCTCCTCCACCCTTTCTTGGCAAACTTTGTCTCCTTCCTCCCCGAGTGGTGGCTGCTGGTTCCTTTTATAAGGCACCCCGAAGTTCTCCAGGTGGTCGTTCACTTAATTCCGGCAGCACTTCTGGGTGTGGAGGACCAGCTGCTCTTCATGGCTCAGCAGCAGCTGCGGCGCCCCCTGATCCCCACTTGGCTGTATCCAACTCCATCTCCCATGAAGCCCTGCGGGAGTCCGAGGCACCACTATAACCCATGGGGGGCTGCCATCTAGCGTCCCCTGTGTCACGCTTGCTCCCCCAGTCTTCTAAATGAAGAGGCATCCCAGCCGGACAAGGAACTCCGGCCATCCGTGACAAAAGAAAAAGATTCCAGTGAGCCAACAGATGGCAGTGATTCCGTTATTTAGGGTGAAAGTCACCCTACACAATAACCTTCCTCCTCCTCCTCTCTCTCGTCTTCCTCTCACTCCGGCCATGATTCTTTTCAAAGGTAAAGTGCAGGTTAGTTTGTTTTATGTATTTTTACTTTATATTTTGTATTAATCATTTTTACATGAATATTTTTTGGGTTGTGGAACGAATCATCTGAGTGTCCAGGACTTTTTATGGGGAAATTTGCTTTGACATACGAGGGTTTTGGAGTACAAGCAATGAATTCTGCTCGTAAACCAAGGACCCCCAGATCTCGATCCTTTCAACCGTCCAGTCCGCTTCATTCAGTTTATCGGGACGTCTTCGAGGGGGCTGCCATCAAACTGTATAGGACTTCGGTTTCTCTTTCCTGGCTTCAGATACCTCGCTTCTTGTCCCCTCCACCCTGTTGTTTTCTTCTCCTCTTCCCACCTTCTCACACTTTTTTTTTTTTTTTTATCTGTGTCGGTTTCCATGGCACCCTCATGGCAACAAGACCCCCCAACCTCGCAAAGGTCCCCCCTAATGACGTGAATCTAATCCACCCATCTTAAGCCTTCCACTTCTGTGCCCAGACGGAGATGGGGTTCACATTTGTTATAACGTAACAGAGAGACAAACGATAAAACGCAGCAAATCAATTTATGTGGCAGTGCTACAGCCATCACTGGGCCGGTAGAGAGAGACAAGGGCGTTAGAAATCGGGCCCCCCTCTCACATCACAAACCTCGACTGACCCTGTAAGGAGGTCATCTGATGTGAGTGCGTGACAACAGAAACGGAGATTCATAATTAATAAAAACGGCAATACAACACCTCCATACACGAAAATATCCAACAATCACTCGGACTCTTCGTGCTTCAAAGCCTCCAAACCCGACTCAGAACCTCAGAGACCCTTTAGGACTTGTAACAAATGTCGACATTCTGACAGATCACATAACAGTCATATGAAAAATTTTGGGACCCCATATCAGCCTGCATAATAATGGACTCTCCTTTCAACACTAAAGATAACAGTGGTGTGTCTTTCATTTCCTAGGAACATCTGAGTCCTGCGGTGTTTTCCGAGGAAAGATTTTTAGTGACGCAGTATTTAGTTGTATGAAATTAAATCAAATGTGAAAAACTGGCTGTGCACAAATGTGGGTCCCCTTGTCATTGTGCTGATTTGAATGCCTGTCACTGCTCAATGCTGATTGGTTGATGAGCTTGTTAAGCCTTGAACTTCATAGACAGGTGTGTCCCATCAGGAGATATAAAGGTATTTAAGGTGGTCAATTACAAGTTGTGCTTCCTTCCCTTTGACTCTCCTCTGATGAGTGACAGCATGGGACCCTCAAAGCAACTCTCAAAAGATCTGAAAACAAAGATTGTTGAGTCTCCTGGTTTAGGGGAAGGCTACAAAAAGCCATCTCAGAGGTTTAAACTGTCAGTTTCTGTAACTGTAAGGAATGGAATCAGGAAATGGAAGGCCACAGGCACAGTTGGTGTTAAACCAGCAGGTCTGGCAGGCCAAGAAAAATACAGGAGCGGCATATGAGCAGGATTGTGAGAATGGTGACAGACAACCCACAGATCACCTCCAAAGACCTGCAAGAACATCTCACTACAGATGGTGTATCTGTACATCGTTCTACAATTCAGCGCATCTGTATGGCAGGGTGATGAGAAAGAAGCCCTTTCTGCACTCACGCCACAAACAGAGTCGCTTGTTGTATGCCAATGCTCATTTAGACAAGCCAGATTCATTTTGGAACAAAGTGCTTTGGACTGATGAGACAAAAATGGAGTTATTTGGTCAGAACAAAAAGCGCTTTGAATGGTGGAAGAAGAACACCGCATTCCAATAAAAACACCAGCTACCTACTGTCAAATTTGGTGGAGGTTCCATCATGCTGTGGGGCTGTGTGGCTAGTTCAGGGACTGGGGCCCTTGTTAAAGTTGAGGGTCGGATGAATTCAACCCAATATCAACAAAGTCTTCAGGATAATGTTCAAGCATCAGTCACAAAGTTGAAGTTACGCAGGGGTTGGATATTCCAACAAGACAATGACCCAAAACACAGTTGGAAATCTACAAAGGCATTCATGTAGAGGGAGAAGTACAATGTTCTGGAATGGCCGTCACAGCCCCCTGACTTGAATATCATCAAAAATCTATGGGATGATTTGAAGCAGGCTGTCCATCAAATTGAACTGAACTAGAGAGATTTTGTATGAAGAATGGTCAGAAATACCTCCATCCAGAATCAGACACTCGTCAAAGGCTATAGGAGGACAGCGTCTAGAGGCCAAAAGGAGGCTCAACTAAGTATTGATGTCATATCTCTGTTGGGGTGCCCACATTTATGTTATGATGCATATTGCATATTTTCTGTTAATCCAATAAACTTCATGTCACTGCTGAAATCCTACTGTGTCCATAAGGCATGTCAGATATTAAAAGGAAGTTCAGCCAATGAGAAACAAAAATCCAAAGAATTAAGAGGGGCTCCCAAACTTTTCATATGACTGTAACAGGAGCTCATTTCTGCCTCGGCCCTTCTTTCTGGAGAATCATGGAAGCTCCTCATTCACTTCGTCGTCTGCATTCATAACAGTGACTTCTGCTCGGGTCTCCTTCCTGCCTGCCTGACCACAGCTGTGGACACCATGACATTGATCTGCTCAGTCACTTCTACTCTTCCGTGTTTTCCATTGTTTGATAATCCAAGCTGAATGTTTGCAGCCATTGACGTCTTCTTCTCTGTGTCTCTTCCAGGCTGCACCCACAGCTGATCACTCTTTTTGGAGCCAACACAGAAGAAACAGACGACGGGATGTCAAAGTGCAGCTGCCTGTGATGACCTGCAGAACCATGGACCCCCTGAGAGAAGAGGCCATGGAGTGTGTTAGACAGAGTGGGACTTTGGGGACTCTGTGAGGTGACCAGGGTTGGCCAGCTTTGTTGGGATGAGTGGCCTGCTCTTGGTCAAGTTAGTCTAATGTTCTAATGAAATGATCCATTTTTTTGCAAGTAGGTGCAGTAAATGAGGTAGACCAAACTCCCCCCCCGCCCCAAACCCCTCCATGGAAGGATTGTGAAGGTATGGAGTCAAATGAACACAGCTAAATAGGTTGGGAGGCATTCTGAAAGAAAACTGAGTGCAGTCCGCAGGAAGCCTGTGGCTTGTGAGAACATGTGGCTTCCTCCAGCAGGACCACAAGGCCAAGCATCAAGCTAGAGCTCGACGGGTAGATGGCTACAAAATAACAATAAAAATGATTCTTTACATTCATATAGCGCTTGACTCATTACTAATGGAGGTCTACTTAGACAAAAAGGGGACCACCATCCACCTGGGGGATGCCATTTCTGCTCCAGAATGCTCACCACACGTTAGCTGTTAGGTGGTTAGCCAATTAGAGATGGGGGGGGGACCAGAGTGATCAGGCTGCTGGACATGGGGACACACCCTACTCTTAATGACCACAGAGAGGTTTGTTGTCTTCTTAGAGAGGCAAAGCTGGGGGTCTGTCAAGAAGCAGGGCCCGTTAAAGCCCACCGTGGCACTCCTTGTGTGATTTTGGACTACACAAAAATAAATTGTATTGTATTGTAGAGTCCGGACCTCCTCCTCCAGTGGGGCATTGGGATCCACACACAGACGACAGGGTAAGCGCCCCCTGCTGGCCTCACCAACACCTCTTCCAGCACCAACCCGCGCTTTTTCTTGATGGCCTCCCATTCCAAGTACTGGCCGGGCCTGAACGTGCTTAGCTGCAGGTGGGTGACCTCCTCTGAAGTGCAGGGGGTGAGGCTGCTGGATGAAAAACAACGTTCTAGCGGTTCGGTGCTGCTAACATTCACACCGTCAAGATAACGGTGATTTTATTCATTTTTTATAGAGGATGCCAGGGATGCTGCCCGCCTTGGCCTGCCCTGCCCACACTCAAAAACAGAGACAAAACAACAGCACACTGGAAACTAACAGAAATTAAAGAATAAAATGAAATTCCATCCATCCATTTTCCAAGCCGCTGAATCCGAACACAGGGTCACGGGGGTCTGCTGGAGCCAATCCCAGCCAACACAGGGCACAAGGCAGGAACCAATCCCGGGCAGGGTGCCAACCCACCGCAGGACACACACAAACACACACACACACACCAAGCACACACTAGGGACAATTTAGAATCGCCAATCCACCTAACCTGCATGTCTTTGGACTGTGGGAGGAAACCCACGCAGACACGGGGAGAACATGCAAACTCCATGCAGGGAGGACCCGGGAAGCAAACCCGGGTCCCCAGGTCTCCCAACTGCGAGGCAGCAGCGCTACCCACTGCGCCACCCTATAATGAAATTAAACAATATAATAATACCACCCAGTACCCCTACGGCAATATTACAATAAACATACAGTATAAACACAAGGGTGGCACGGTGGCGCAGTGGTAACGCTACTGCCTTGCAGTAAGGAGCCCTGGGTGTTCACTTCCCGGGTCCTCCCTGCGTGGAGTTTGCATGTTCTCCCCGTGTCTGCGTGGGTTTTCTCCCACAGTCCAAAGACATGCAGGTTAGGTGGACTGGCCATCCTAAATTGTCCCTAGTGTGTGCTTGGTGTGTGTGTGTGCCCTGCGGTGGGCCAGGGTTAGTTTCCTGCCTTGTGCCCTGTGTTGCCTTAGATTGGCTCCAGCAGACCCCTGTGACCCTGTAGTTAGGATATAGCGGGTTGGATAATGGATGGATGGATATATATAAAATATAATGTAGATATAGATATAGTTAATATATACATACACACATGTACATTTGATAGACACACACTCTTTAAATATTATGTATGTAAAAGAATTAAACAATAGAACACACGCACAATTTTTTCTATTATATTTCATCCCAGGGTGGGTATCTGGCTGTGTAAGAAAAGCAAGAAAATGCTAAGAGGAGCTACAAAAACAATTATCCGTCCATCCATTATATCCTAACTACACGGTCACGGGGGTCTGATGGAGCCAATCCAAGCCAACACAGGGCACAAGGCAGAAGACAAACCCCGGGCAGGGCGCCAGCCCACCACAGACAAAAACAATTATTTTTTTCTGAATTTTTAGGACAGTTGATCCTTTAATTATTTGTATACAAATACTGCATAAATAAATTACACGCACCTCTTAATATACTGATCTTAATAATGATTGAAATAAAGACTGGGAATTAAGGGTGAGGGCGGCACGGTGGCACAGTGGGTAGCGCTGCTGCTGCCTCGCAGTTAGGAGACCGGAGGTTCGCTTCCCGGGTCCTCCCTGCGTGGAGTTTGCATGTTCTCCCCGTGTCTGCGTGGGTTTCCTCCCACAGTCCAAAGTCATGCAGGTGAGGTGCATTGGTGATCCTAAATTGTGTGAGTGTGCCCTGCCCAGGATTGGTTCCTGCCTTGCGCCCTGTGTTGGCTGGGATTGGCTCCAGCAGACCCCCGTGACCCTCTATTTGGATTCAGCGGGTTGGAAAATGGATGGATGGATATAAACACAAACACCACACAGCAAAGTCCATGGAATATGACACCGGATGTAATGAGAGATGACGAGAGGAAGTCCAGAGCTCTGTATGTAGTAAGGGAATGAAAGACAGTCCTACCGGTAGACACTGTATGGGTGGTTCAGGAGCGCTGCTTTACTTGTAGGGAAGCCGCAAATCCACAAACCATCCTCAGCACCCACGTAGACAGACGATCCCGACCACAACAACGAATACAATCCAGGACACAGCGATTAAATACGGCTTAACAGAAGGCAGTCCGACAGGTAAAAGAAACACAAAATACAACAACAAAAAACACCTTTTTTTTTCCCTCTCTGACCACCTTTGACCCCAACAGCCCCTGCAGGGACTGCTGGGAGATGCAGTTCTAACTCATAATAGCACTGATCTCAATCCAATGGAGACTTTGTGGCTGGACTTGGGAAAGGCCGTCCACTCACAATCACCACGACACCCGATTTGCTAAGAAGAAGAACTGGAAGGAAATGGCGGCACGCAGATGTGCACAGCTGACTGGGAGACCGGGTCGACACACGCGCACTTCAGCCTCTCGTTTTATCCTAGCAGAGGCTTTTAGGGGGATCCCTTTTCCCTTAAACATAAGACCCCATTCATCGAACACGCGCTGAGATTTCTTTGCCTGTAGGCCCCACAGCCATTCGCTCTGCCTATGCTTAAACTTACCAGTGTGACAGATAGGGGCGCCATTGTCCCCTTGAACCCTCAGACCACTCGTTAGACACCAGGTAAAAGTCCAATAAATGTTATTTATTATAATAAATATCAGGCTATCAGGTTAGCCCCAGACTGATTGTGGAGAGGACGCTGGTGTTGAATGTTCGCCGCTTCTCCCTCCGAGTTTAATATTACTAATATTATTTATGTATTACTAATATTACTAGTTTTGTAATTTTTCTGAAAGCTTTCTTGTACCGTTTACCGTCTGCCATGGATTTTACAGATTTTATTACGTTTTATCAAGTTTTAGCTGTTTACTCACTTGGCTATTCACCTGTTGCCCGGATGTACTGTTTTTCCATCTGCTGTGGGTTTTACGGATTTTATTCCCTCAGCCTTGCTGAAGGCCAACATCTCTGCTGTCTCTCCACTTATCACCAGGATTATAAGTCATTCCTTTCTGGTTGGCCATATTCCGCCTGCACTAAAAACTGCGGTCATCAGACCTCTACTGAAAAAACCCACCTTGGATCCTGAAGTTCTCTCTAACTATAAGCCCGTCTCCAATCTTCCATTTCTCTCCAAAGTCTTGGAAAAAACAGTTGCAGCACAACTTCATGATCACCTCAAACTGAATAACTTTTTTCAAAAGTTTCAGTCTGGTTTCCACCCTGGCCATAGCACCGAAACAGCCTTGGTCAGGGTTACCAATGACCGTCTGAGGACAGAAGATACTGGTTCCCCATCTCTACTCATCCTTCTTGATCTGACAGCTGCTTTTGACACAATAGACCATAACATCCTTCACCGCCTGCAATACACTATTGGAAATGTTTAAAACTGGTTCACATCTTACCTGACTGGCAGAACTGAGCATGTCGCCTTGGGCAGCACAAAATCTCACACCCTAGTCGTCACCTGTGGTGTCCCACAGGGCTCTGGGCTTGGCCCCAACCTTTTCACCATTTACAGTGCATCCAGAAAGTATTCCCAGCGCTTCATCACTTTTTCCACATTTTGTTATGTTACAGCCTTATTCCAAAATGGATTAAATTCATTTTTTTCCTCAGAATTCTACACACAACACCCCATAATGACAAAGTGAAAAAAGTTTACTTGAGGTTTTTGTAAATTTATTAAAAATAAAAAAACTGAGAAATCCCATGTCCATAAGTATTCACAGCCTTTGCTCAATACTTTGTCGATGCCCCTTTGGCAGCAATTCCAGCCTCAAGTCTTGTTGAATATGATGCCACAAGCTTGGCACACCTATCCTTGGCCAGTTTCGCCCATTCCTCTTTGCAGCACCTCTCAAGCTCCATCAGGTTGGATGGGAAGCGTCGGTGCACAAGCCATTTTAAGATCTCTCCAGAGATGTTCAATCGGATTCAAGTCTGGGCTCTGGCTGGGCCACTCAAGGACATTCACAGAGTTGTCCTGAAGCCACTCCTTTGATATCTTGGCTGTGTGCTTAGGGTCGTTGTCCTGCTGAAAGATGAACCATCGCCCCAGTCTGAGGTCAAGAGCGCTCTGGAGCAGGTTTTCATCCATGATGTCTCTGTACATTGCTGCAGTCATCTTTCCCTTTATCCTGACTAGTCTCCCAGTCCCCACAGCATGATGCTGCCACCACCATGCTTCACTGTAGGGATGGTATTGGCCTGGTGATTAGCGGTGCCTGGTTTCCTCCAAACGTGACGCCTGGCATTCACACCAAAGAGTTCAATCTTTGTCTCATCACACCAGAGAATTTTCTTTCTCATGGTCTGAGAGTCCTTCAGGTGCCTTTTGGCAAACTCCAGGCGGGCTGCCATGTGCCTTTGACTAAGAAGTGGCTTCCGTCTGACCACTCTACCATACAGGCCTGATTGGTGGATTGCTGCAGAGATGGTTGTCCTTCTGGAAGGTTCTCCTCTCTCCACAGAGGACCTCTGGAGCTCTGATAGAGTGACCATCAGGTTCTTGTTCACCTCCCTGACTAAGGCCCTTCTCCCCCGATCGCTCAGTTTAGATGGCCGGCCAGCTCTAGGAAGAGTCCTGGTGGTTTCGAACTTCTTCCACTTACGGATGATGGAGGCCACTGTGCTCATTGTGACCTTCAAAGCAGCAGAAATGTTTCTGTAACCTTCCCCAGATTTGTATCTCGAGACAATCCTGTCTTGGAGGTCTACAGACAATTCCTTTGACTTCATGCTTGGTTTGTGCTCTGACATGAACTGTCAACTGTGGGACCTTCTATAGACAGGTGTGTGCCTTTCCAAATCAGGTCCAGTCAACTGAATTTACCACAGGTGGACTCCAATGAAGCTGCAGAAACATCTCAAGGATGATCAGGGGAAACAGGATGGACCTGAGCTCAGTTTGGAGCTTCATGGCAAAGGCTGTAAATACTTATGTACATGTGCTTTCTCAATTTTTTTATTTTTAATAAATTTGCAAAAATCTCAAGTAAACTTTTTTCACGTTGTCATTATGGGGTGTTGTGTGTAGAATTCTGAGGAAAAAAATTAATTTAATCCATTTGGGAATAAGACTGTGACATAACAAAATGTGGAAACAGTGATGTGCTGTGAATACTTTCCAGATGCACTGTATCGCACCTGTCTTTGAGAAAGTCCACGTCACAGCCGCAGTGCACTTGGCTTCCAGAACGAAGGTCCGCCACTCAGGGCCATCTTAACAGCATCATAGACCCCCGGGCAAAGCAGTTGTGACGATGCGGGTTCGCTCCATGCTCCCATCTGACTTCTGGGAGCTCTTGAACCCGACACCGTCAGTAATGTCACCGATGAGCTGGACAGTGAAGACATCAACAATGAAGCAAGGGGATGGGGCAAAAAGTGCAAAAGTGCTTTGATTAAAATCAATAAAATCAAAGCAAAGTAAAGTGCAGTGCATCAAAAATAAGTCATTAAATAAATAATCCAATAAAACGAGTGAACTAGTGGAGGTTAGAAACACAATGGAGAAATCCTTTTTAAAAACGAGGTTAAAATAACAGCTGGAAGCAGTCTTTTTAAAGCACAACGCCCGGTGCATCCTTCTTTAACCCGACAACTCGGCTGCTTCTTCCTTCCGGGCCCTGCAACATGGGAGTCTCCCTACCAGCATATGCAGCTCCGTCAGTAGTGGTCCGGTACGTCATTTCCTCTGTCACTGTGACTAAGACACACTTCCGAGTTATAGGACAAATAACAGTCCCTGGGCCTCCCTGCAGCGACTCCTGGTGGTCCCCATGGTATCCAGCAGGGCTGTGCATTAAAACTCCACTGTCCATGATTCCCTGCTGGCATTTGGGGCACCACCATGCTGCAAGGAGGGCTCCATCTGGTGGCCTGGGGGTACTGGCCGGGATGAATGGCCGGCCATATCTCACAACAGACAGGAATTTTAGTCACGAAACACAAAACACTTCTCCCTTTTTTGGTAACACTAGCCCCCTTTTAAACGCCACTCTGGCCTCCTTGTACCCAACAGCCCTTGCACCTTCAGCAGATGACCAATCAGAGCCACTGCAGGGACTGCTGGGAGTTGCAGTTTCCAAACCCCAGTAGCACCGCTACAACATGGGCAGCTGCCCCCAGCAATCCGAGACATGCTAGCTTGGCGTGAGGAGTCCAAACGGTTGAGTGCCACTCCACCCCTGCGCCACTTTACCAAAGCAGACGCCTGTTCCTCTCCTGCACTACCGATAAAGGCGTCCGCCCCTTCTTAGCCATTAACCCCTGTGAGACGATGGAAATCACCCACATGAGGTGCTCCCATCACCATACTTTTATCAAACCATAAAAAAATACAAAGTCGCTACTGCAATAAAACAAAAAAAAACACAGCAAAAATAATAAAGAAAAAAAGTAGGAATTAGCTTTTAAAAGATTAGAAAAGTGTGGACACAGCCCTCCGTATGACAAAGGTCAGGTGTTTCATTGTTAAGAGGTGCATCAGAATGAGACGTGTCCATGAGATCTCCATTGGCATGAAGAGCCCAGTGGCACTGTCACAGGATGTCACCTTTGCCACACGTTTCTGCCTCAGTCAAGGGAAAGTGCTGAGGAGCAACGACAGCTGAGCCACAATGTGCTTAAGACCACACAAACTCATCAAGATGGCCTCTCCTCTGTGGCATCACTCACAGCAGGCAATGGCCAAGCCTGAGATCACCGTGTGCAATGCCAAGTGTCGCCTGCCCAACCACCTGCCATTGGACTGGGTAGCTGTGGAAACGTTGAGTGATGAGTCACACTTCACTATCACTTCACTACCAGTCTGATGGACCAGTCTGAGTTGGGTGGATACCAGGAGAGCGCCAGCTTCAGAACTGCATGGTGCCTGCTGTCAGGTTTGGTGGAACAGGGGATAATGGCCCAGTTTGGGCTAATCCCCTTGGTCCCAGTGAAGACAGCTACACTCTCTAAATACTGTACACATGCCATAACACCCACTCCTGGTGTCCAGGTAGGCCGTGTCACACACGTGGGCATGGGAGGCATCTAAAGGGCATGAGTGAGAGTACTTCCATGCCAGACCAGAGGGTGGCAGTGTGCACTAACTTTCACTTCTCTGCAGACCAGTTACAGGAAATTCCGCCTGGCCCCGATGATGTCACTTCTGGTTCCCACACCCCACCCACTGATGATGTCACTTCCGGTTCTGGGCAAAATGATGACATCACTTCCGGCCCCAGGGGCCCAATGACACCACTTCAGGTTCCGGCCCCACGATTGATGTCACTTCCTCCCGTCTCCCTTAAAGCTGCCATCTTTGTGCCAGCAAGTTAGTTCAATTGTGGACTCCATTCTGCACAAATCGGTGCAGAATAATCGGAACAATATACGGGTGTCTGCCCCCCACACCTTTTTTTTTTTTTTTGGGGTCCTCTTTTGTCATGACTCTGATAGCTGGCACTGTATGGAGGATCAGGGTGACATCCACGTATCTACTGGAGCGACTGTAACTGACCAGTGAGATGCAGAAGCTTTCTGCACAGGTGCCATGAGCAGACACCCCAGCTGCACTCTCAAAGCCCTTCATTGCTATGGTGTGACGGGACGACAGTCCTTCAGGCAGGATGAGTGCGATTTCTGAGAGGTGAGACAATGGCGGACCATTTATAGGACAGACTGGGTTAAGGAGATATACCAGTGCAAATGCCGTCCACACCTGCTGCCTTGCTGGTGTCCACTTTCCTTAAAGATCTCCCTAAAGGGGCAGAGCTTCCATCACTGATAATAACAATAATAAGTTGCATTTATATAGCGCCTTTACATACAAATGGGAAAAACAAAAAAAAGATCACACAGAAGACGAAGAGGAAAGTTTTGAGTTGAGATTTAAAAGTGGAGGAAGAGGAGCAAACTCGGAGAGACTGAGGAAGAGGGGCCATAACACTGAAGAGTTAGCTGGAGAGACGGTAAGGAGATGACTGCGCAAGGACCTGAGAGAGCGACAAGGAGTGTAAGGAGCTCGGAGCTGAGTGAGGTAGAGGGGGGTGAAGGTTATGGAGGGCTTTGAAGGTGAGAAGAAGAATCTTGAATGTAATCCTTGATGGAAGCGGTGAAGTTAGGAGAGAACAAGGGACACGTTGAGCAGAACACTTTGTGTGGCTGCGGAGTTCTGAATGTGCTGTAGCCTCTGTGCAGATTATGAAGGGGCACGAGACATCAGGGATGAAGAGGTACGAGACATCATGAAACAACAAACCAGAGTCTGAGTATCTTTAAAGGACAGAAATGGACGGAGGCGGGCAACGTGACGGAGATGATAGAATGAAATTTTGGACAGAGACCTGACGTGTGCCTCAAAGTTAAGTGATGATTCAAACAAAACACCAAGATGTCTGACAACAGGAGCAGGTGTGACAAGTGTACCTGTGATGTTGGGAGGGTCATTAAATACACAGAGGGGACTTGGTGGTTGATTTGCTCCCGTGACAGTTGGTGAGAGAATAAAAAGCGTCAAATTGTTCAAATATTTGATGTTTGCTGATTAACGGGGGACCACAACTTAACAACAGAATCTTCAAATTCAACTTTCAAAAACTGTTGACATCAAATCAAAGTATAAAAGTACCAGTTATTTACGATAATAATGTACATTTACACTAATCATGTGACGTCCTTCAAAAGTTCTTCCGTTCATATCCCGCTATGCCACGCCAAAGGTTGCCAAATTGGGGAATGTGCTCTTCTCTGTAAGGTGGACTGGGACGTGTTGACCCTCCAATTAGACTCTGAGCCCCAAAGTCTAAATACGTGTAAATTGCAGGCCTGACGAATACGTAATATCATTACGGATTGGATGGCGATGGTGCAGACATGTCACTGAAACTGGGAATTATGAACTGTGCAAGTGATTTAAGTTATTAAACTTTTTTTTTTTAAATCTATACGGCGCTGAGTGGGCCCCCCAAACTCGTAGGCCCTTGTGCGTTGCACAATCTGCTCAATCCATTGCTACGCCACAGCTGGTGGGCCCAAACTCCTAACTTCTCTGTTTCTATTGATGGTACTGAGATGTTGGGAGGCCCATTAAAATCCTGCTTGTTGATTTGCTCCCGTGACAGTTGGAGGATGCGCACTGTAAGAAAACACATTTTAGACAAACAGATTATTAAACATAATTTAAAGCAATCCAAATACATTTATTTGATAAAATGTTCAGTATTCCCTTTCAAGTCGTTTAAATGATTTTTATTTTTTGCTGGCAAAAACTGGTGGGACGGCACCCATCGGGGCCGAAACGCCACTGTTAAGAAGTCTAAACATTTAAATAAATTAGGATGCTGATGACTTCTTTTCACGCCCTGTGGTGGGCTGGCGCCCTGCCCGGGGTTTGTTTCCTGCCTTGCGCCCCGTGTTGGCTGGGATTGGCTCCAGCAGACCCCCGTGACCCTGTAGTTAGGATATAGCGGGTTGGATAATGGATGGATGGATGACTTCTTTTTGGGCACCTAACGCACAAAACGCCACCAGGCATGACGTGCCAGCCTCAAACCAACATGCACAGTTCAGCACAAACCATCCTATAATGAACGGCAACCATTTAAAGGTGGGCAGATATCGCCAGCGTTGCTAAATAATCCACCAGTGACGCTCATAAAAAGTGACCAAAAAAATAAAAAAGTCAGTGCCTTTTATTTTAGAAAACTCTAGAAAAATAATAACTAAGAATTCTTCATCCTCTTCTTCTTCATCTTCTTCCAATTTTACAGGAAAATTGTGTAAACAGTCCGTTAGCTGAACATCCCGATGCCCCTTCACTTATACAGCATAAAGTGCAAATTTAAAAATAAAAGTAAAATCCTGGGGGCGCCAGTCTGCACAGTTTGTGTCACTCAAAACAGCTCCACAGGGGGGCGCTCCGTAGGGATGTCCGCTGGTTTGTCCACCTTCTCAGTAGACATCTTTCGATTTTGTCACGTAGTCCCAGCTCTCCCGTCGAAACTGCTGCTCCTCCTGCTTCTTCAAACTTCTCTTGAAGAATCCGACCTGCAAATAAAAGATGGAAGAGCACTGAGAACTGGAGTGGAGGTGATGACTAGAAGAGCCCGGCGGCGATGGCCTTTGGAGGTGACGACTAGAAGAGCCCAACTGTGACGGCCTTTATGAAGGCCGCGCAATCAGAAGCACAATGTTGGTGTTTCAGAAGGACTCGGCTCTTCTTCTCATTTATTTATTTTTGTTCTGTATTTCATCTTATACAATTTCTTGTATTAGGAATTTGTTAGTTTTCGCATACCCCTTGGGGTCAGCCACTGTACAGCGAGAGCCCCTGGAGCAATTGTAGGTTAAGGGCCTCGCTCAAGGGCCCAACAGTAATGGGGATTCAAACCAGCAACCTTCTGGATACCAGTGCAGATCCTTAGTCTCAGAGCCACCGCTCGGCCAACATAACTTGACTGTCCTCAGTTGACAGGAACAGCACAGCTAAGTCTCTGACCGAACAAGGTCCGCTGATTCCGTGCTAATTTGGGGAATTCTTCAAAGCGTTTTTCACAAGGTTACAGTGATCAGTGTGATGTTGCGGTGATACAATGTTGGACTGTTCAGTTGTGACTTCTCTGCCAGCATATTGCTTACTGGTGTTACTCCTGTGGAGGACCATGTGATAGAGCGGTGATGGAGGTCTTCAAATTAAAGGCTCGTTCACAGGACCATTTTCCAGAAGCACATAAGAATCTGAGAGATGAGAGGAGACCATTCAGTCGGTCAAGCCTGTTTGTTTAGCTAATCGCTAAGCTGTCTCAATACCTCCTTCCAGATCCTTCTTAAAGGCTGTTGAGGTTTCTACTTTAACTCTATGACTTGGTACTTTGTTCCAGACTCCCACAACTCTTTACGTAAAGAAGAGCTTCTTGGCCTCAGTCTCACATGCACTTCCCCTTAATGTCCACTAGGTGTCCTTGACTACCTGATTCACTCCTTAAGCTGAGAGAATAATAATAATTCATTACATTTATATAGCGCTTTTCTCAGTCCTCAAAGCGCTAGAATGCTGCTGGGACTCCTTTATCGATGCCTTTGAGGATTTTAAAGACTTGAATGAGGTCCCCATGAAGCCTTTGAGGATTTTAAAGACTTGAATGAGGTCCCCATGAAGTCTCCTCAGCTCAGACTGAACAGATTGAATTCTCCAAGTCTGTCACAGTATGGCATGTCCTCAAGTCCCATGATGCACTTGGTTGCTCTGCCCTACACAGTACTTCCTGGCCATAGTCTTACATGCACTTCCCCTTAATGTCCACTAGGTGTCCTTGACTATCTGATTCACTCCTTAAGCTGAGAGAATTCGGCCAGATCTCCTTTATCGACGCCTGTGAGGATTTTAAATGCCTCATTGAGATCCCCATGCAGCCTCCTCTGTTCAGACTGAACAGATTTAATGCTGCGAGTCAGTCACAGTATGACACGTCCTCAAGTCCCATGATGCACTTGGTTGCTCTGCCCTATACAGTGGTTCCTGGCCTCAGTCCTACATGCTCTTCCCCTTAACGTCCTCGACTACCTGATTCACTCCTTAAGCTGACAGAATTCGGTAAGATCTACTTCATCGACGCCTGTGAGGATTTTAAAGACCTGAATGAGATCCCCACGCAGTCTCCTCAGGTCAGACTGAAAAGATTTAATTCTGTGAGCCTGTTAGAGAATGTCCCAGGATGCACTTGGTTATTCTCCTCTGCACAGCTTCACGTGCTGCTATGTCTTTCTTGTTCCGTGGTGACCAGAACTGCACACAACACTCCAGATGTGGCAATGCAAGTGTGTTTTATACAGTGCATCCAGAAAGTATTCCCAGCGCTTCATCACTTTTTCCACATTTTGTTATGTTACAGCCTTATTCCAAAATGGATTAAATTCATTTTTTTCCTCAGAATTCTACACTCAACACCCCATAATGACAACGTGACAAAAGTTTACTTGAGGTTTTTGCAAATTTATTAAAAATAAAAAAACTGAGAAATCCCATGTCCATAAGTTTTCACAGCCTTTGCTCAATACTTTGCTGATGCACCTTTGGCAGCAATTACAGCCTCAAGTCTTTTTGAATATGATGCCACAAGCTTGGCACACCTATCCTTTGCCAGTTTGGCCCATTCCTCTTTGCAGCACCTCTCAAGCTCCATCAGGTTGGATGGGAAGCGTCGGTGCACAGCCATTTTAAGATCACTCCAGAGATGTTCAATTGGATTCAAGTCTGGGCTCTGGCTGGGCCACTCAAGGACATTCACAGAGTTGTCCTGAAGCCACTCCTTTGATATCTTGGCTGTGTGCTTAGGGTCGTTGTCCTGCTGAAAGATGAACCGCCGCCCCAGTCTGAGGTCAAGAGCGCTCTGGAGCAGGTTTTCATCCAGGATGTCTCTGTACATTGCTGCAGTCATCTTTCCCTTTATCCTGACTAGTCTCCCAGTTCCCCACAGCATGATGCTGCCACCACCATGCTTCACTGTGGGGATGGTATTGGCCTGGTGATGAGCGGTGCCTGGTTTCCTCCAAACGTGACGCCTGGCATTCACACCAAAGAGTTCAATCTTTGTCTCATCAGACCAGAGAGTTTTCTTTCTCATGGTCTGAGAGTCCTTCAGGTGCCTTTTGGCAAACTCCAGGCGGGCTGCCATGTGCCTTTTGCTAAGGAGTGGCTTCTGTCTGGCCACTGTACCATACAGGCCTGATTGGTGGATTGCTGCAGCGATGGTTGTCCTTCTAGAAGGTTCTCCTCTCTCTACAGAGGACCTCTGGAGCTCTGACAGAGAGACCATCAGGTTCTTGGTCACCTCCCTGACTAAGGCCCTTCTCCCCTGATCACTCAGTTTAGATGGCCAGCCAGCTCTAGGAAGAGTGCTGGTGGTTTTGAACTTCTTCCACTTATGGATAATGGAGGCCACTGTGCTCATTGGGACCTTCAAAGCAGCAGAAATTTTTCTGTAACCTCCCCCAGATTTGTACCTCGAGACAATCCTGCCTCGGAGGTCTACAGACAATTCCTTTGACTTCATGCTTGGTTTGTGCTCTGACATGAACTGTCAACTGTGGGACCTTATATGGACAGGTGTGTGCCTTTCCAAATCATGTCCAGTCAACTGAATTTACCACAGGTGGACTCCAATGAAGCTGCAGAAACATCTCAAGGATGATCAGGGGAAACAGGAGGCACCTGAGCTCAATTTCAAGCTTCATGCAAAGGCTGTGAAAACTTATGTACATGTGCTTTCTCAATTTTATTATTTTTAATAAATTTGCAAAAACCTCAAGTAAACTTTTTTCACGTTGTCATTATGGGGTGTTGTGTGTAGAATTCTGAGGAAAAAAATCAATTTAATCCATTTTGGAATAAGGCTGTAACACAACAAAATGTGGACAAAGTGATGTGCTGTGAATACTTTCTGGATGCACTGTAGTTGAAACACAATGTCCCTGAAATTATAGTCAATTCCTATTAATATACTTTGTGATTTCTGATGTGTCACTTTGCCACAATGCAACAATGTGAAAAAGTAAGTGCACTCCATGGAATATTTTTCTTTTTTAACATACAGTATCTGGACATAATGTATTAAGATCTGATATTCATTTAAAATCTATATACAGATAAAGGCAATTCAATTATAATATAAAAATATATGGCTACATAATGTACTAGTGAGACCACATCTGGAGTGTCGTGTGCAGTTCTGGTCACCACTCTACAACAAAGACATAGCAGCACTTGAAGCTGTGCAGAGAAGGGTGACCAGGAGCATCATGGGGCTTAAGGACACGTCCTACAGTGACAGACTCAGAGAATTTAACCTGTTCAGTCTGAACGGAGAAGTCCATGTGGGGAACCTCATCCAGGTCTTCAAAATTATCAAAGGCATTGATAATGGAGACCCAGCAGAATTGGTTCAGCCAAACAGTGAATCGCGTTCTCGAGGACATCGGTGGAAATGAAGGGGAAGAGCATTTGGGACTGAGGCCAGGAAGTTCTTCTTTACATAAAGACCCTGGAACAAACTACAGAGATATGGAGTTAAATCAGAAACCTCGACAACCTTTAAGAAGAATCTGGAGGAGATATTGGGACAGCTGATAATAAAACAAGCAACTAAAGGACTGCATGGTTTCCTCCCGTTAGTGAAATTTCTTTTTTTTTATTTTTACTAGGGGGCTCTGCCCTCTGCTCACTTCGCTCGCCAACCCTCGGGCGGGCGCTACATGCTAGCCTCTTCACACATCTGCCACTTGTGTATGGGGTAACGGATGTACAATTTAAACAGATTGTTATTTTCATGGGAATTGTTTCATATGCATAACAGAACTAACTATTTTACATCACAGCAAGTAATTAACCATAGTAAAGAATAGTAAAACGCAATAAACTGAAAGAAAATTATGTTTCATGTTGCATTAGAGGTATTCGTTGCGTTATACGTTTTCATTAATTTTGGCTTTGAAATTAACACGCAAATACTTTTTAAACTTTTACTGTAAAACTTCAGTAAAAACAATATTGGAAATTAACTTTTCGTCAATATCGTATTGAATTTTGATTCCGTGTTTGGACTTACATCGTGACAACGCCACGTATAACTGCCCGTGAGTGAATTTCGTTTCTTTCTCTCTAATAAACAAACTGACTTTGCTGAATGTTTGTCCCTGTGATTTGTTAATTGTCAAATTAAAAGCTATTCTAACGGGAAACTGTAAACGTTTTAATACGACTGGCATATCAAGATCTCCTTTGGTGTCTCATGTTAGATGGACTCCATTACCTTTCTTGTCGCCTGTTAAAATTTTACATGTCAGAGTTGTTCGAACAATTTTGAATACAACTAATCTTGTCCTATTGCATAGCCCATCACTCAGACATAAATTACGCAATAATATTACGATACGTCCTTCTTTCAACAGTAATTCGGCCGGTGGGAGACCAGACGATGTTAACGGCTGTAGTTACTCTTCGTGATATTGTAAATTGATGTTTTCATCTCCAGCACCATCACCACTAACTGTTTCAGCAGAGTCTATTGATACACATTTAACCAATTTGACGTGGAACCGATCGACAATTCGTTTGACTTCATCGTTTCTCAGTGCTAGGATTGCCCGTGTACTCATTTCTTCTGTTGATAACCCTTTGGGATGAAATTCTTCAATAAGATTTGGACATAATATGTCTTCTTAAATTGGGAACTTAAAAGTGAGGAAAATGTAAAAATGTATAAGAGCTGAGAGTGCAGGAAGTGTGTCTGACAAAAGCATTCACACCAATGAGGGGTGAGAGGACCGCGGGCGTGGACCGTTAACCGGAAATGGTGGAGAGGAGGGAGGGACTTGAAAAACTCTTTTGGCCAAGGTCTTGTCTCAAGATTTTCTTTTATAATAGAGAGATTGATTTTAATTAGCAACAGATAACATTCTATACAGTCGAGTCAAATTTAACAAAATTCGACCCCCACCCAAGAGAAAGAGAGAGGAGCCAACAATCGAAGTAACTCTATAAAAGGAGCAAGAAAAGAGGGGTATCCTTTTCCCCGAAATAGAAGCTTATTCTTAAATGTCATTGAGTAGAAGATCTTGCCATATTTTAAAAAAGTTTTGAACAGATCTTCTCGTTTGTGAAATTTCTTATGTTCTTATCCTCTAAATGTCAGCAAAAAAGGAAAGTAATGCTAAAAAATAAAAGTAGCAATAAAATCTCAACATAGAGACTCTTCCATAGGTTTAGCCAGGGGGGCTGTGCTTTGGGTTTGAACCCCCATGAAATACGAGGGCAAATAAAAACACTTGAAAACCGAAATGGACAGAGGCTGACACGATACAGCTCGTTCACAAAGGACACACTGTGCAGCGCTCCGGTGGCTCGTGCAGATCCATAGCTGAAACAGCCACAGAGGACAATGTAATTCGTCGGTCTTCTCCGATGAAGACACTCGCCATGTGGATGTGGGCTTGTGTGCGTGATGTTCACAGTGGATCAGATCAAGCTTCGTCTGTTCCACGTTCTTTAAACCTTTCTACCCATTCACAAACTTTTCCACTTCCGTACGGAGCCAACAATCCTTCGGTGAATTCCAACAGGCTTCACTCCCTCTGGCCAGAAAGAAATCTCATGATAGCACGTTGATCAACAATGGCTGTTCATCCATGTTCAAGTGAGCTAACGGCAGAACGCTGAGCAGTAGTGCATGTTCCATCTACCCATAAGCCATCATGAATGTGTTGAATTGCGTCAGCTTCTATTCATTGCGGTTACAGCGTAATTTAAATTTTTTTGTATTCTATGACTGTTCACATGAATTCTGATTTTCTCTCCCAGTCCACTCACCTTCCACAGAGTGTAGATCAGCATGAACAGCAGTAGGAAGCCCATTACCAGACTGCTCAGCAGAAAGAACATCCTCACTCTCTTCTTTGGAATCCCGTCATGATGAGCTTCGACAAGAACCTAAAACATGGGTGACAAGGAGCTGCGTGAGATGAGCTGATGGTACCACCATTGTGCCGCTCATTAGCAAGGCCAGGCACCATCCACAGCAGATGTCTCAAAATCAAATCTTGGGAAGTGATTCTTTGCGCCCACCTCCTGAAGACATGGGCTTTTTAGGCTCAGCAAGTTGGGGCAAAGTTTCTGGTCACCACTCTACAACAAAGACATAGCAGCACTTGAAGCTGTGCAGAGAAGGGTGACCAGGAGCATCATGGGGCTTAAGGACATGTCCTACAGTGAAAGACTCAGAGAATTCAATCTGTTCAGTCTGAACGGAGAAGACCATGTGGGGAACCTCATCCAGGTCTTCAAAATTATGAAAGGCATTGATAATGGAGACCAAGCAGAATTGGTTCAGCCAAACAGTGAATCGCGTTCTCGAGGACATCGGTGGAAATGAAGTGGAAGAGCATTTGGGACTGAGGCCAGGAAGTTCTTCTTTATATAAAGAATTGTGGGACCCTGGAACAAACTACCAAGATATGGAGTTAAAGAAGAAACCTCGACAACCTGGGGGAAGGGCATTTGGGACTGAGGCCAGAAAGTTAGCCTCAGTTAGACATAGCAACACTTGAAGCTGTGCAGAGAAGAGCAACCAGGGGCATCATGAGACAGGCAAATGGCGGCTGGGCATGTGGGTGTACGGTACACTGTGCAGAACACCCATAAAAAGTATACAAAGTGCCTTCATTAACCACGGTGGCGGTCCAGGTTAGCTGCAGCTGCCTTGATCTTCTTGAGTGAGCACAGGACCATCGATAGTCCTGTACCGGGATGAGTCTGGGCAACGAGGAGACAAACAAGCAAGAGGAAGGGGCAAACAGAGCTTAGTGCTTTTACTTCAACAGTCCTGGGTTCAAAGTGAAAAGAGTGCAGAGCTCTTCAAGAATAAATGCAGTGCCAGCCATAATGTTTGGGACAAAGACACATTTTGGCTTGAGCTCCACAGTTTAAAATCACAAATCAAACAATTGTGATTCCAATGCACACTGCAGACTTTTCAATTAACACTAGAAATCCCTGAAGCCTACGGAAAAACTCGTAATCCTGGGCCCACTTTAAATTCCCTCGCACCTCCTCATCAGCGTCTTTTGTTTTACAAACGTGTCGTGTCGATTGGCACAAGCAGCGTGCAGCCTGCTGTCCCACAACCCCACCGACGGAGCTTTAGTCATACACAAAGTTCTCCCACCTTAAGTCTGTTTGTCTGGGTGGTGAGGTGCTTGGAGTTAGAACATAAGAATACTCGAGAAGAGAGCAGGCCATTCAGCCCAACAAAGCTCGCCAGTCCTATCCACTTATTTTTTCCAAAAAAAACATCAAGTCGAGTTTTCAAAGTCCCTAAAGTCTTATTATTTACCACACTACTTGGTTGCTGATTCCAAGTGTCATTCGTTCTTTGTGTAATGGAAAACTTCCTAATGTTTGTGCGAAATGTACCCTTAACATGTTTCCAACTGTGCCCCCGTGTTTAGTTACGTGTTCAGCATTTTTTGCCTCACATTACCTGTCATCCTACACTTACTCAGATCGTTGCAGAGACAGAACACACATGAAATGCATGTATTTCAAATGATGAGATATTATTTACCTTCTACAATCCCAGACACCTCACACACAGATAAACAGACTTGAGCTCTGGGAATTTTGAGACGGACTTCAGTTCCATCTTCGGATGGGATAGCAGGCTGCCTGCTGCTTGTGCTGATCGACACGTTTGCAAAACAAAAGACCCTGATGAGGAGGTGCAAGGGAATTTAAGGTGGCCCGGCATTCTGAGTTTTTCTGTAGGCTTCAGGGTTTCTAGTGTTAAGGTGATTTGCACATATTGAGATCTGGACTTTGATTCCATTTGGTGCTTAAAGTGATTCTTCATTAGAAGATCAGGGCACACTGCTCTAGAGCGCCCCCATCTGGTCGCAGGTTATACGCACCAAGTAGACAACACAAATGACTGCGCTGTGGGATGGTCAGTTACATTTAACAGTCCAGAAGATGAGGGGGAATAAGACAGTGGGCACTGGGGATTGTCCAAGTTATCAGCTACTCGTGCCATGGACTCGTCTTGTACTTTTACTTGTCCAATGAAATTTTTGCTTGCTCTGTTCTCGCCTTACACACAACACAACATGACGAGGTCAAGGACCCCAACACTTGCATTCAGCCCCTCGTTTCTTACCTGCGCAAGGTGATCTCTCTGGACATGAACCACGTAAGGGTCCGGCTCTGGAAACGCTCTGGCAGTTGTCATGATTTGTACAATAGAATTCCGAGCCTATTAATGACAAAATCGAGAAAAAGAAAAGGTTTAGGAGCACCGAGGTCTTAATCTGCCACAGAAACATCTTTATTTGATAACTCTTGAGAGATAAATTGTGTGAAGGACAGCAAGGTGAAGACG
Organism: Erpetoichthys calabaricus; assembly: GCF_900747795.2. NCBI lineage: Eukaryota > Metazoa > Chordata > Cladistia > Polypteriformes > Polypteridae > Erpetoichthys > Erpetoichthys calabaricus. The sequence goes on along the minus strand of NC_041401.2, from coordinate 5,856,232 downwards.
CAGACCCCCACCCATTCAGGAGGTGCTATGGCCAAGGCCCTCGAACAGGATGACAAACAGTCACTGGAGTTGGCACAGAACACTGCCGAGATGAGATGCCAAGGAGCTACCTGGGAGCTGGACTGGAACATTACCTAGATGGGATGTCAAGGAGCTCTCTGGGAGTTGGCATGGTTAGGATGCCAAGGTGCCACCTGGGAGTAGGCATGACACTAAAAAGCCATCTGGGAGAGGGTATGGACTACTGTCTGGGTAGCTGTCAGAGCCACCTGAGGGTTGGTATCGACTAGTGCCTGCAGGGGATGCCAAGGAGTTGTGTGCGGGTTGGCATAGACCACCACCCAGTTAGGATTCCAAGGAGCACCCAGGGTTTAGTTTGGCACAGTACCTTGATTGGACGCCAAGGAGCCATTTAGAAGTTGAAATGGACTGGATGGGACAACCAAGGAACTCTTTGGAATTGGGCATGGTCAGGATGCCAAGGAGCCAGCTGGGAGTTGGAATGAGCAAGACACTAAAAAGCCATCTGGGAGAGGGTATGGACCACTGTCTGGCTAGGAGGACAAAGAACCACCAGAGATTCAGTATCAACTAGTGCCTGTACAGGATGCCAAGGAGATGGGTGGGCGTTGGTGTAGACCACCGTCCAGATGGGATGCCAAGGAGCACCCAGGAGTTAGTTTGGAACAGTACGTTGATGAGACACCAAGGAGCCATTCTAGAGGTTGAAATGGACCACTGCCTGGACGAGACACCAAGGAACTGTTTAGAAGTGGGCATGGTCAGGATGCCAAGGAGCCACCTGGGAGTTGGCATAGAAAGGACAATAAAAAGAGACATCTGAGAGTCTGTATGGACCACTGCTGAACTTAAATGACAAGGAACGGTCCAAAAGTTGTTCGGAAACATGGGATGCCAGGGGTCCATCCAGGTGTGGGAGGACATCACAGGCTGCTGGAGGACATCCTCAAGCTAGTGGTCAGTCCCCCAGTAGCCAGTTGCATGTGTCTCTCGGCCCTTTATGGAGGCAGCTCTATGCGGCCCAGAAGTGCTTTGTGGCTGGATGGCCTGAGCTCCAGAACTCTGTCGGCATCTGCCATTAAATTGACTTCTGAAATCTCAGCCAGGTGAGCTTGGAGACGGAAGTGAAGTGGAGGCTCACCTAACAAAGAGGTGGAGGAGGACATGGTGACATTGTAGTGGAAAGGAAGATGAAGGAAAAGGTAGACAGCAGGCAGATCCCAAGCCTCTCTTGGCTGGCTCAACGTTCGTTGTTCTCCCCTTTTGTTTGTAGTTCTGTGCCCTTGTGCTTCCATGAAAACACGTTGTCCCTTACAATGTCCCTTTTGTTGCTGCATTTGTGGCATTTCAGTGTGGTCATTGGGCTGCTTACAAGCTCTCCCTAGTGGTCCAATTGTTAAGGCTGAAATAAAAATTCTGCTTTTCCTTTGTGTTGCACTTTTAGACAGCAGATATTTGCTTCTGCACCCCTGACCTTGTGATGGAATAAGTGGGTTCAGAGTATGAATGGAATGGATCTCCCCCTAGTGATGCTTTCATAAATAAGGTGCACAGTCTGCCATTGATTTCTCCCTTGCTTGGTAAAGTGCTCCTACTGCCCCTCTACCTGCTGTCCCCAGTTGTCCTTAGACATGGTGGCCCGTTGAGCCCTTTGTGAACCTTTGTGAGGTAAGGCAAACCCCCCCCCCCCCCCCGCCCCCCCCCCCCGCAGCTTACAGGTGTCCTTAACGAATATGGTCCCCCTACTGTCCTCTAGTGGCCATTCACTGGACAACTGCATATCTGTTGCTCCAGAGCTCCTCAATTGAATAACGTACAACTTCTGCTCCCCCCAGAAGCCCCTCTTTGTGGATGCTGTCATCAAGGGGTACTTAATTAGATCAGGTATACATACTGCCCCCTCCTGGTCCTTCAGTAGATAGACACATCTGTTACTCTAGTGCTGCTCACCTCTAGTGGTGTCTAAATAGATAAAGCATGGCTGTTGGCCCAAACAAATTTCTTAAATAAGGCGCACCTTCTGCGCCTCCCAGCATCCCCCTTCATCTTGGAAGGGGCAGACGCAGCCATGCAATGTTCTTCAATTGAATGAGGTGTGCCAATTGCGTCCTATCACCTCCTCCCAAGATAAAGGCATAGCTGTTACCCGAGTGGTCCTTAAATGAATGGGGCCCAGGTGCTACCCTTTAGTAGCACCCTTATCAGTTTTTGGCAATTGCAGCTATGCCGGGGAACCTTAATTAATTAAGGTGCACCTATAGCCCTTAGATCCCTTATTTAGTAATGCAGAACAGTTGTCCTTAATTAAAAAATGTGAACCTACTACCCCAGTGGTCCCTCAAAAGTTCAATTGGGGGGCTATCCAGTGGTCTTTAATTAAGTAAGGTGCACCTACAACCCCCTAGCGGTCCTTCATTTGGTAAAGTACAGTTGTGCATTGGTCCATAGTTAAAAGGTGAACCTGCTAGTCTGAGGGGCTCCCTAAAAGTTCACACTAAAAGTGGACACTTATGGGGAAATATCCAGTGGTCCTTAAGTAAGTGACAGTGCACTTGCTCCATGCCACTGGTCCTTCATTATGTGAGGCACGTTTGCTGCTCACAGTTGTCCTTGATTAATATGGGACATCTACTGCCCTCTATTGGTCAATCGGTGGACAAATATATACCTGTTCTTCCGCTAGACCTTAATTGTATAACATGCGCCTTCTGCCTTTTAAGTAGCCTTTCTTTTAGGAATGGACAGCTGAAGCTATCCAGTGGTCTTTAAAAAGTAAGGTGCACCTACTGCCCTCTTCTGGTCATTCAATTCGTAAAGCACATTGTCTGCTCTTATTTGTTCTGTTGCACCTTATACCCCTTGGCAGTGCCTAAAGAGATAAGGTACAGCTGTTGCTCCAAGGTTCTTTATTTAAATAAGGTGGACCTTCTGCCTGCCCACCTAAGGCCCCTCATTTGGAAACTGTGCAGTGGTCTTTAATTAAAAATGGTAAATCTACTATTTCCTATCAGTCCTCCACTAAAGAAACGTTGTCCTGTAGACCTCAGTTGTTGTGCTACACCTACTGCCCCCTAGTGGTGCCTCATTTAGTAACACAGAACTGTAAACCTGCAGGAAGCTTATTTTGGATAAGACGCACCTACTGCCCCTCTAGTGATCCTCACATTTAGTAAATGGAGAGATGCAACTGTCTGTTATTAAATATGATCCACCTACTTCTCCCTAATGACCCCTCTTGTTTCCTATTGGTCACACATTAAATAAAAGCCTAACTGTTGTCCTACGGTCTTTAATTCAATTAGGCGTACATAATGACACCCTAGTAGCCCCTCATTTAGTAATGTAGAGTAGCAACTGAGCAGTGGTCCTTATTTGGATAAGATGCACCTAGTGCCCCTCCCCACCAGTGGCCAGTCATTTATTAATGAAGAGCTGGATCTAGGCAGTGGTCTTTTAATAAATATAATACGCCTACCACCCCCTAGTGGCCCCTCATTTGGTATAAGGCAGCATTAGCTATGCAGTGATCCTTCATTACATGTGGTGTGTCTAGTGCCCCCCAGTGGCCTCTCATTTAGTAATGAAGAGCTGGATATGGCAGTGGTCAATTATTAAATATACAGTAATCCCTCGCTACTTCGCGGTTCACTTTTCGCAGATTCACGACTTCGCGGGTTTTTAAATATAGTAGTAGTATTTCCTAGTCTAAGAACAACAAAACAAGTTCGGTGACTAAGTGCGTTGTAACACGGGCTGTGATTGTTACATGGGAGGGAGACGACAAATCACAGCTTCCCGCTTTCTAATCGGGCCTGTGATTGGTGCTTTGACTGATGCCTAGATCCCACAGTATCTCTGTGGTGTTATAGGTCCACAGCTCTTCCAGCAAAGGCCGTTTTGTTTTAAATAAATAATCGCCGCGCTCGCGGCTTAGCGAGGGGGCATGGTAGCTGTAGCGAGCCACATGGCGATCTGCAGTGTGGGCGTTTCTCACCTAAGTGCACAGGTGGGAAACTGCCCACATCCATGATTGTTCCTGTGGCTAATGGGCTGCAGCTGCCATGGCCTCCCCGCATATATAGAGAAGCGCGAGCCGGTTAAGGGGAGAGGAGAAGTAAAAGAGGAAAAAGAAGTAAAGAAAAGGAAAGACGAAACGGAGGTTGCAGGAATATTCTGAAGGGCAAGAGTGACCGGAAGGTGGATGACCGGTGAGGCGAGCCAAACAGCTGTAGCAGGACAGTGTAGAGAAGGTCAGCTGCATTAAGAGTGTCTCGCCTGTTGCAGAGCCCGCAGGTGAGACGCTAACGGAGAAGAAACACCGGGGATTGTCATCTGTTTTTAAAGACTGCATCCTTTTGACGTTTTAACCTCGTGTTAAAGGATTGTTATTCTTGTGTATTTTAAACCTCCACTTCACAACTGTTTTAAGGATTATTTATTTAAAGATTTATGGAATGCTCTACTGCACTTTGGACACCTGTTCTGATTCTTTTAATAAAAACGGTTTACTTTACACTGTGCTGTGTGTGAAAAAGAAGCAGCGGCAGCAACTGCTGATCACAATGTTTTTGCAGCCTCGCAAAAAAGAGCCAGTTCCTACTACTACGGATACACCTTCGGAAACTGTGGAGGAGGTGCCCCAGGAAATGGCACCGCCGTCTGAAGAGACGTAAAATACAGTCATTGGCTGCGCAGTAAAAGTCATCATCACCTTCATCATCATTATTTTTACAGCGTAGCATATTCATCACCATCATCATGTCATATATAGCTAAGTGTACTTCGCTATACAGTAAGTGTAAACTTATCTACCGATTTCATATTGCTTAGCAGTTGTCCCTGTTATTAATAGAGTAAAGGGTGGGTTGTAAACAATACAGGGAGGGTTTAAAAACGTCCAAATACACGTTAAGTAATTAAATAAATATGGTGCCCCTACTTCGCGGAAATGCAGTTATCGCGGTCGGCCTTGGAACCTATCTCCCGCAATAAGTGAGGGATTACTGTAATGTGCCTACTGCCCCCTAGTGGCCCCTCATTTTGTATGAGGCAGCTTTAATTATGCAGTGATCCTTCATTATATGTGGCACATCTAGTGCCCCCTAGTGACCTCTCATTAAGTAATGGAGAGCTGCAACTGTGCAGTGGTATTTCAATAAATTGGGGTGCACCTACCGCCCCGCCTAGTGAACCCCCAGTTTTATAAGGAGCGCTGTGAATGTGCAGTGGCCCTTGGTGAAATATGGTGGTCTTCTTGTATCCTATTAGTCGTACATTAAATAAAAGCACAACTGTTGCCCTATGGTCTTTAATTGAATTAGGTGTACCAACAGCCCCCCAGAGAGTCCCTTCATATAGTAATCTAGAGCTACAGTTGTACAGTGGTCATTGAATAAATATGGTCCTACTGCCGCCTCCCAGTGGTGTCTTGTTTAGTAATGGAGAGCTGGAGCTGAGCTGTGATCCTTAATTAAATGCAGTGCCCCTACTGCCCCCTAGTGGTTCCCCTTTTAGTAATGGATAGCTGCAACTCTGCAGTGGTCTTTTACTAAACATGGTCTACATACTTCCCCCTAGTGGACCCACATTTTGTACAGTGAAGCTGTCACCTTACAGATCCTCCATAGTGACTGACATATTCTCCACTGTGCCTCCCATACCTTCATGTTCCCTACTAATGCCATTACCCCATTGACTTGTCAGACAGCTGTGTTTCCAATCATTTGTCGACATTCTCAGACCCCTGCCTCCTCCACCATATGTGCTAATCTGAAGAAGCCCCACTTACTATGGATAGCACAATTGGGTTGAGCTCCAGGATGAGGTGTATCGTGGCTACTGCTCCGCTCTCCATCTCTCCGAAGTTGCAGGTGACGTTCAAGCATGTGGTGTCCCATTGCATGCAATACTTTGTTGGGGACAAAAAAAAATAGTGTAACATCAGTCTCAATATTAACATGTGATGGAGAGAGCCAAAAAGCCCAAAGCTGCATGCAATGCAAAGCTAAATTTACCAGGAGTCTTTTGTTGGTCTTGGAGAAGAAGAACACAACATCAGTGAGGGAGTCGAAAGGGTCCTGGACTTCACAGTTCTGCTCCTGTTTGGGAAGGAGGCACTCTCCTTGGCTAGTCTGTCAGAAGAAGGAAAAGCAAGAAGCATTACAGGAGGGCCTAATGGCCGGATGGGCACGCAGGGCATCTCTCATTAGGAAACATAATGTTAATTTTCACTCATATGCAGATGACACCCAGTTATACCTTTCATTTAAATCAGATGAAGTTTCTCCGATGTTGTCTTTAATTAGTTGTGTTAGTGAATTAAAGGAGTGGATGAATGAGAACTACTTGTCTTTAAATACAGATAAAACAGAGATGTTAATTGTTGGAGGGAATGACGCTGATCATAACAATATTTTGTCATCATTTAACTCAGTTGGAATCCCAATTAATTTTACTGAATCAGCCCGCAATCTAGAAGTTATCTTTAACTCTAGCATGTCATTTAAAGAGCATATTACAAAGTTGTCCAAAACATGCTTCTTACATCTTAAAAATGTTAGGAAATTAAGGCGCTTTCTAAATAAACAGGATTCTGAGAAATTAATTCATGCATTTATCTCTAGTAGGATTGACTACTGCAATGCGGTGTTCACTGGATGTTCAAACTGTTCTTTATACAGCCTCCAGTTAATACAAAATGCGTCTGCAAGAATTATTACAAGAACAAGCAAATATGAACACATAACTCCAGTTCTTAAATCCTTACACTGGCTCCCGGTTAAGTTTAAGTCAGATTTTAAAGTCCTTCTTTTAACATATAAAGCATTAAATGGCCGAGGTCCGGCTTACTTGTCTGAACTTATCATGACTTACAAACCTGAGCGCACATTAAGATCTCAAGATGCTGGTCTGCTTATGGTCCCAAGGATTAATAAAATAACAATGGAAGGTCGAGCTTTTAGTCACAGGGCCCCTAAACTGTGGAGTGGTCTGCCTGCTACTATAAGAGATGCCCCTTCAGTCTCAGCTTTTAAATCCCGGCTGAAGACTCACAACTTCAGTTTAGCACACCCTGACTAGAGCTGCTGATTAACTGTACAGACTGCATCTCTGTTCTTAGTCATTAGCACTAAAACAGAAGTAACATGATAGTTAGAATTGTATACTAACCCTCACCTATTCTGTTTCTCTACTTGGTACTCAAATGTGGCACTTGGTGCCACGGCCCACCTGCCAAGTTGTTTTGCCTGCCTAAGGTAAAGTCATCCCTGATGGAGGATCGCAGGAATCGTGAGAAAGGGGGGTCCTTTCATCGGATTGGCTGGCCCAACACTGTTTCAGCCATGGAATGGCCAAATGGGGGAGGCAGCTTGATGGATGAGGTCTCCAGGAGTCTAAAATTATCCAAATCTTATTATGTGATATCATCTACTGTTAAATTCTGCTCCGTACTTCTAAAAAATTTTTATTTTTTATTGAGGATTTGTTCTGTTCTGTGCATTGTATTGTATTGACCCCCTTTTTTTGACACCCACTGTACGCCCAACCTACCTGGAAAGGGGTCTCTCTTTGAACTGCCTTTCCCAAGGTTTCTTCCATTTTTCCCTACTAGGTTTTTTTGGGAGTTTTTCCTTGTCTTCTTAGAGAGTCAAGGCTGGGGGGCAGTCAAGAGGCAGGGGGCCTGTTAAAGCCCATTGCGGCACTTCCTGTGTGATTTTGGGCTATACAAAAATAAACTGTATTGTATTGTATTGTATATGCTTCACGGTGTGCAAGGAGCCCACATTGCTGCAAGTACTAGGAGAAACTCCCATTGCAGATATGTTAATGCACATGAGTGGACAGCAGTCCCCTTCTCTACCAGAGGAGGGGGTTAATACATCAATCTTCTAAAACCACTTAATCCTGGGATGATCATGGGGAAGCTGGCACAGGGCACAAGGCAGGAGCAATCCCTGGACAGGGTGCCAGTTCATCACAGGGCGAACACCCAGCAAAACATAAACACGCACACACATCCATCTCATCGCATTCTCAAATTCGTTTAACACAATTCATCATGGGCTTGAGCTGATCCTGGCAAGGAAATTACCCTGGTTGGACCTCTAGTCCAGCAAATGGTCCACTCTGACACACAGGGGACAGCTAAGGCAATCTACATGTCTGGAGGAAACCTTGAGTACCCGGAGGAAAAGACCATGCAAACAAGGTCAGGTCAGGTTGGGGGGCATGCACTGGTACAGCACATTGCCACACCCACCACACAACAAAGCTACTCAGGATCCCAGTTGGCAACCCCCCAGGCATACATGCAGTCCAGTACCACCCTCCAGAAATGACAATCTATCAGCTACATCCAGGTGTTACATGGGCGTCCCCTTGGCCTCGTCAGGCCACTCACTTCCTTAACAATACGGATCACCCTCGGGTAATCGCGCCACATGGATGTTCTGCCGTAATGGACGCTCCATCACAATGCAGGCCATGTGCCTCATTCAGGACTCCGTGAGCAACACAAAGTCAAACTAGCAGCACCCAAGGATTCTCCAAAGAGACACACATGAAGGAGTCCAGTCTTCATCTCAGTTCACTGGATAGCATCCCTTCATATAACAAGACAGGAAGCAACATGGGTGAACGTGCTAAATCCACACAGACGGTGTCCATGCCCAGGAATGTGAACTACGCATGCTGGATTTGTGAAGCAGAAGCCCGACCCACCCTGGGGGTTTTCATCTAAATGAGTTTATTGTTGCTGCTCCATGGGGCCCTTTTGTTCCACCTGAATATCAGAACAATGGAGATGAACCAGCCATTCAGCCCAACAAAGCTTGTCCATGCTGTCAACCTAATTTCCCCAAAATTCTAAAGCATCTTCTTCATTCTCAGACATTTCCTCCAGCCTAGCTGCACCCACAGCACCCATAAGCCAATGTTCTTTATATCCAAGCTTGCCTGTAGGGGTCTTTGTAAGACCCCTTGTGGCATCAACATTTACCACATCCTCAATGTTAAACATATAATAAACAGGATGCTCAGGTTCCTACTGGTTATTCCCTTAAAGCAAATGGTGGTCTCCCCAAACTACTCCACTATGGAATTATACGGGTGGTCTTGGCAACAAGAGCTCAGGACCAAACAGGTGCCTAGCGAGCACACGTGACTGTGAAAGTCACAGTAAATGGATGGCCAGCGTGGTAGCATGGCAAGAGCGGTTCCTGGGCATGGTAGCGTGCCGGGAGCAGTTCCTGGGCGCAATGTGGGCATGGGCTTTTCTGCACTGAAGTGCAAAGGTGCGGAATCGCCTGTGTCCATAACTGATGGCGGGAGCTGCTAATCGCCACACCTGTGCCACGTCCTCATTATAAAAAGGAGAAGCATGGATGCAGATGGGCAGGAGGAGGAGGAAGAAGAAGACGAAGAAGAAGAAGAAGCCAGGAGGCACAGGAGCGGGCGAATGAGAGAGCAGTCTCGCTGCAAAGAAGCAGGCAGCTGGGAGCAGAGCCCCGGAAGGAGTTTGTGGCAGACACTGGAGGAGACGGTTGGATGTGGTTACTCCACCTGAATGATTTCATGGAGCTTGAGTGATCAAGAAGGTTGATGTCTCACCGCGGAAGGCAGCGGCAGTCAGGGAGGCTGAGCGCCAGGCCCTGGCTGTTGGGGAAACCCGAGTCTCGGTCCGGTGAGACAGCTGTACGTAGCCAGGGGACGGAAGGCAACCGGACCAGGAGAAGGTCAGCTGCAGCTGTAGGTAGGGTGACTTCCCTGTTGCAAAGCCCGCTGGGATAAGCAGGGGAGCTGCCAGTTAGAAGGAAGAAGGCACCGGGTGTTTGAAAAGGAACTGCTTCCAGCAGGTTCATTTTCACCTTGTTTTAAAAGGATTTATTTATTATGGATTTTAACCTCCACTTATCACTTATGGTTTTTAATGGATTATTTATTTATGGAACTATAGAGAATTGCACTATTTATTTGATCACTGTTCTGACGTTTTTTTTTTTTTGTTATTAAAAGCACAGGACATTTTACACCATCCCCTTGTTCCATGTATGATTTGTCCTCATGGCACAGCTCATCCAGTTACATTACCGACAGTGTTGGGTTCAAGAGGCTCCCCCAAAGGGAGGAAGAGGAAGCTTGGAGTCGGACCCACACTGTCACAGTGACATGCAAACTCATGTGCCCCCTAGTGGTAACAGTTCTTACCACTGTCATCATTTGCCACATTGCTGTCTGATCTCTGCATACCTTCAAGTCCACAATGTTCACCAGCTGGAATGGCTGCATTGCCACAGAGTTGGGAATGGAAAGCTCCAGCATGGTGCTTGATGCTCTGCTGGGGCCAAAATTAGTCACCTGGACAGTGGAGAAGAAAAGGGTTAGGAGGAGGTTGAAGGCTTCAAAGTGTGGCACACAAAGTGAGGTGGGCTCATACTTAACATATAAATCCAGTAAAGGGTTTAAAATGAGTGTAGAGGAAAACCGTGGGATCATCCCATTAGTTAGGATTACTTACGGTAAACGTGTAGTTGAATGTCTCCGTGAAACAGCCGTCCACCACCTGCTTTGATGGCCCAAAGGTGAAGAAGGAAGGAGATACAAATCTGGGAAGACAAGAGGGCGAACATTTACTGAGACGTTAAGATAAAAGTGCGGCAAAGCAATAAGAGCAGGGAGAGCCGGCCGTGACCCACAGCTTCACAAATGGCGGGACCTAGGAAGGCAAGGAATCATAAAAGATCAAAACATCACAACAATCTGGACGAGAACATCCCACTGACCTCATGCCAGTCTTGTTTGAGCCAGTGTGTACTCCTTGTTCATTCTATTTATAATACTGATGTCATTTTTGTAACCATTGTTCTACTTAGTCATTATGTTCTACCTACAGGGGATTGAGAAAGTCCTAAAACCCCTTCATTTTCTGCACGACGACGCCTCAGCACCACACCAGTTCTGATCCCCAACAGGCCTGACTCCATTGGCTCTCCGACGGTTTCGACTCTTCCGGGGATGGGGCTCCTGAGGGGGATCCCCCCCCCCATCCCCTTCATGATACGAGCAGCCTTCCTATGAGCGGCTGCAGCAGAGCAACTCCCGCGGAGAGCAAAAAGGAGTCCGAGCTGTGTCAAGTTTTTTTATTTTATATTTTAATTTTATTGAATATTTTAAAATCAAATAACACTCCATACACATAACTCGAGTTTTACAAAAAGAAAAGAGAAAAAAAAAGAAAAAGGTTTGAAACAAATCAACCCCAACACTGAGATAGAGAGCTAGGCCAGCAGAGTAAGACTTTATGCTAATAAAGACAAATGAATAGATAAAATAATAAATGAATAGGGATAAATGGAGTAAAAGAGGGGAGAGAACCTGCTTCCTTAATTTAAAAGCTTATTCTAAAATGTTATTGATCAGATCCTGGCAGGTTTTGAAAAAGTTTTGCACAGACCCTCTAAGTGAAAGTTTGATTTTTTCCAATTTCCAATAGTATATAACATCAGTTACCTGCTAACTTAGAATATGAGAGTTAGGATTCTTCCAAATGAGCGAGATAAGCCTACGTGCTAATAGTGTAGTAAAGGCCATTACAGTTTGTTTGTCCTTCTCCACTTTAAGCCCCTCTGTGAGCCCACCAGACACAGCTGTTAGTGGGTTAGGAGGGATTGGGACACCACGGATGTCTGAAAGGCACTTAAAGATTTTGCTCCAAAATGATGTTAATTTGGTGCATGTGGCCCAGTGAGGCTGGAGCACGATTGCAACGTCCGCAGATTAGATCTGAGGAAGAACATTATTAACTATAATGATTATAAGTATTTAACTCACAAATACCAAGGATTGTATTTTGTATTAATCATGCTGCAGAGAGCTATATGATTTTTTTACTTCTATATGATTTGTTCTTCATTTAGGTAGAAAAAGAATTCAGCTTGTGCACAGAATTATTAGATTAACTTGCATTCTTTTATGAGAAAATGCTGGCCTCTTGATACTAACAGAAAACCCTGTGATATTATAAACCAGTTGTGATAGTTTCTGAATTCTTGCTTAAAACTATAAGAAACATGTCCCTTATGGATTAATAAATAAGGATTTATTAATCTAACCAGAAAAAATCTAATTAAGATATTAAAGCTATAAGAATGTAATTTCTTTATAACTAATGTACTGAACTATAAGAAACTGCTTTAAACTGGTCTTGTGTCTGTGTGTGCTGATAAGGGCGTATTCCTTAGGAATGCGAGTGCCTGATGACTCTTTATTTTGGTAAGAAACTCTGTGCACTCCTGAATGTAATAAATCAGGATGTAACCGTAACTTACAGCAATCTATGTATGACCTCAAAATGAACTGCCATGTTTTTCTCTCTTTGGTTAATGAATAAGCTAGGTAATATAAGGGAGAATTTTTTTTTTTTTTTAGGCAGACTGTCTGATCTGACCAGTGAGTGTACTGAGCTGGGGGTCTGCAGTCTCTTTAACTCACCAAGAATAAAGGAATTGCTTTTTATTTTAAATTGGTGTTTTTGTCTCCCATTATTTTCGACTTCAGCGTCCACAGATCTCACCCTGGAAACATTCTGGACAATTTTAAACAAGAGAGATGCGCTCGATATGTAATTTTAAGTTGAATAATTGTATGCTTTGCGCATATGGAGCTCGAGTGAATTCTGTGCATTGCTACTTTCCACTTATTTTCTGAGATATTGAGTGAGAGATCCTTTTCCCACTTTTCTCTTGGATCTTTGAAAGGGAGGGACTGTAAAATAGTTTTATATAATTACAAAAATCCTGTCTGAGTCCATGAGACTGATCGATATTTTTTCCGGCATAGAGGTTGGTAAGAGGTGAGGAAAATTGGGCAGGTTCTGTTTAACAAAGTTTCGAATTTGAAGGTAGTGAAAGAAATGTATTGCTGGTAAGTTAAATTTGGAGTGTAATTGTTCATAGGATGCAAAAACGTCTATGTACAGATCTCTAAGTGATTTAATCCCAGATGTTTTCCAGATATTAAAAACTGCATATGTTTGCGAGGGTGGGAAAAAGGTGGTTCTCATGCAGAGGTGCCACCGATAAAAGCTTCTCTATCTTAAAATATTTCCTACATTGGTTCCATATTCGGAGTGAGTGAAGCACAATTGGGTTATTAGTATATTGGAGAGGACTTGTATTTATTGGGGTACAAAGCAACGAATATAAAGAAGTACTGCAGGATTTTATTTCTATTGTGGACCAAGCCTGTGTGTGTTCATCTGTTTATGTCCATGTCCAGGTTTTTATAATTTGTATGTTTGCTGCCCAGTAATAAAATTGAAAGTTAGGTAGAGCCAAGCCGTCTTCCGCCTAAGTTTTTTTTTTTTTTTTTTTACAGTGGCTGGAGTGCCAATCCCGCCACAAACCCTCCATGATTTCCCTGGAAGTTGGAGGAGCGCTTGCAGGGCCGGATGCAGTTTAACATCATACTCAGGACAAAGGATTCTTTTTCTTTTCTGGTTCAATCAAATGGGGTTTAACAGGGTGGTACCTCAACACTTCTCCCAGCTTCCAATTGCTTCCTTGTTGCCGGCTAAACCAACATACATGAGCTGTGCAGGACACTCCTCACCATGTCATCATCATCCTCAGAAGAAGCAGCAGGGTACCCCATTTTAGACAGGTTCTTGTTAAGTAACTGGGATGAGGATGGGAGGCGCCAAGCGGTAGGTTTACTCACCCATGGGCTCCCAGGTCCACCTCGTAGCGCAAAGGAAGCACCGCTGTAGCCAGGTTGTCATGGAGGAGGTTTGTGTTTTCAGCACATTCACTGCAAATGAAGATGGGGTGGGGGGGTACAGAAAAAATCTCTTTAGTAAGTTGAGTACAGGAGTCCATCCTGGAGCTCAAGGACTGCAGGACATGCCATCTTCAACAGTACACGTGCAGATGGGCTCAGCTGATCCACTAAAGTCCTGTAAGTCCCCCCTTTTTAACCCCCCACTCCCACCCCACATTACTTACCAGGTTGCGTTGACTGTGATGTGCAGGTCCTCAGGGGTGACATGTTTATCCACATCCAGAAGGAGAGCGAAGTTTGTCTGTGGAGACATTACAAATTTATTGAAAACTACTAGTTGTTCCCCTGGTGGATCTAAAGACAATTCCAAGACATCACTAAGCGCTAGCTTGGCACACAAATTTACGGTTTACGAAAGGCTCTTTATGGGCTCTGATCTTCTTTAGGCTTTGACTTGTAGCGGGTGCCACACATACTATTTGTCCCTTTGTCAGTTCGACTCTCCTCAGGATGTACATCAGGAAATGGGTTCACTGAAAATGGGGAACTGCACCTTTAAGGGGAAGACACAGCACATGGCGGACAGGGCAGTTGGGCTGAAGACAATTTAACCCGGAAAGGAGAGAGACAGAGAGAGAGAGAGAGGGAGATGTTGAGCGGTGGAGCAAGGAGAAGCAACGAGTCAGCGGCAAGAATCCACCTGTGTGCCATTAAAGCGAGATGTGTCTCTGAATACCAACATTTTCATGGTTTCACCAAAGCAATTGATCTTTGAGACTGGTGGGACCCACTGGCGTAGCAATGGATCGTGCAGACTGTGCAAAGCACAGGGGCCTACAAGCTTCCACTCAGGGCCTTACTGATTTTTTAAAAATTTTTAACAACTAAAACAACAGTTTCACAGTCTCGATGCAGTGGCTTCAACATTCAATGTCTTGTTACCTTCAACTCTGACCTCGATGGCTGACGACAAATTGTATGCTTCAGCCGATCTTCTCGTTGAACACTACAGCACCGACATTTCACCTACCTTTTACACTCAATTGTCGTCATTACATGAATGTTTTCAATCCATCCTGTCAACCAAGTTGACTGTTTTCGAAGTAACTGAACTGTTGCTGATAGGTCACTATGTACCGTCTTCTACTTTTAGTGACGTTTCCATGGCTTACATGTTACTGCTGACTACACCAATGACTGTTGTTGCATGTGAACAATTTTAATCCAATTTAAAACCCATCAAAAATGACCTCAGAAGTGCCATGTTGCACAACAGACTTAATTGCTTGGCAGTACTCTCAATCGAAAACGAGTGTGTCAGACAAGTTGACGTGTCAAACCTTATGGAGACTTTTGTGCGACAGAAGGCACACGGGCGAGTATTTAAAGGTACTAGTGATATTAGAAGAAATATGATTTGTGACTCGGCAGTCAGTTCCACTTTTGTAAGCTTTAACAGTTTAACAAATCTGTAATCTGTATTATTGTGTGCCTTTGTTTGGTTTACTGTGTATTAGTGTCACTACTATGAGGATTTGTGAGCCTCACCATTTTGTGATGTCCATTTTCTCAGAACTTGTGTAAAACAAGCCGATGGCGTTGTAGTATCCTGTCAGCCGGTGTTATCGTTTTAATTTGTTGCAAATAAAAATGGCTTCATTTTATAGCACAGAACAGTTTCTATTTTATAGCTTATGTTACATTTTAATCATCTTCTTTTAAAAAGTTGTCTTGGAAAAGCAAGGGGGTCCACATCTTACTAGTACTACTACCCACACCTCCCACATTCCATTCCCACAATTCATTTTATTTTTGCCAACTTATAGCTGCCCTAATAAAGCGATTTAAAAAGTTATTACAAATTCCATTTAGAGAGCTGGTTTGTTTGTCACCAGTGTGTGATCTGATAGTGACGTGGTCCTGGACGCCAATGCCCAGCCGGCCCCTAGGATCTAATTGCGAATAAATTACTAACAGACGGGAGGGGCCCACCTCGGGGTGCTGCACGGAGGTGTTCAGCAAGTTGGCTACGACATTTTTGGTTGTTGGCATTGGCCAATGGCGTACTCCGTGGGGCTTCCAGCATTTCAATGTTCTCATGAGCTGTAAGGACAGCGATCCAATTTGGGGAAACGGGGATATCTGAGGCGAGAATGTCTCGCACCCTAATCTGTAAAAGTTTGTCTTTGATTTTTTGTAATATACGTGTTTTTTTTGGGGGGGGGGGGGGGAATTACATAAACTGTCTTGTCTGTTAATCTTCTATATAAAGCAGAATGTAACAATCGTGTATGTTATCATCCATTTGACGCATAGTAAGCACAAGGGGCGCTAGAGAGCCCCAGACACAGCAATACAGTCCACAATATAAGAACATAAATACAATAAAGAGTCTTAATTCTACAACGCACCTTCCAATGAACACGTCTCCAACAATTAGCCACAATCTTATATATAAAGCAGACTGTAGCAATCTTGTGGTCTTGTATGGATGTTATCATCCAGTTGACGGTCAAAACGTTTCTGGTGTGTTCTCCGTAAAAGCAACCATCAGTTTTCTCATTAAAAATCCGTAGTATTATTTGTTTGTCATTTTAATATTAATATTTAATATTAAATATTTAATTAAATAGTTATATATTATATAATAGGGCGGCACGGTGGTGCAGTGGGTAGCGCTGCTGCCTCGCAGTTGGGAGATCTGGGGACCTGGGTTCACTTCCCGGGTCCTCCCTGCGTGGAGTTTGCATGTTCTCCCCGTGTCTGCGTGGGTTTCCTCCGGGCGCTCCGGTTTCCTCCCACAGTCCAAAGACATGCAGGTTAGGTGGATTGGCGATTCTCAATTGGCCCTAGTGTGTGCTTGGTGAGTGGGTGTGTTTGTGTGTGTCCTGTGGTGGGTTGGCACCCTGCCCGGGATTGGTTCCCTGCCTTGTGCCCTGTGTTGGCTGGGATTGGCTCCAGCAGACCCCCGTGACCCTGTGTTCGGATTCAGCGGGTTGGCAAATGGATGGATGGATGGATATTATACAATATATTTTATATATATACATATTTATAATATATTTTATATATATATTAATATATTTATAATCAAGAAAGCCCAGCACAGACTACACTTCCAGAGGCGGCTGAAGCGAGCAAGTCTTCCCCCTTCCATCCTCACCAGTGTTCTGACCAGCTGCATCACGGTCTGGTATGGCAACTGCAACATATCCGACCACAAGCACCTACAAAGGATAGCGAAGAGAGCAGAGAACAATATTGGGGTGCATCTCCCTTCACTACAGGACATATATTACATACGCAGTGTCCCTTACACCCCTCACATGGACTTTCCAAGAGAAGATACTGCAGCATCAGAGCCAGATCTGCCAGGCTGTAGGAGAGTTTTTACCCCCAAGCTGTCAGACTCCTTAACACCAGGCTTCCCCCTGGGATCTTCCACACGGCCTCAACCACCTCTAAAAACAGAACTTTTATACATGCGAGCCACTGTCCTGCAAAGACGAGTGTGCAGGTAGAAAAGAACTACAAATATCATACTGACCTTTAAGGATTTTAACTGCACTTTGACATTTTTTGATATTAATCTGCTGTGAAACATTCTGACCTGTCATTGTTTACACGTCTTAAACAACTATTATCATACACTGATAATTTCTGTATTATCTCTATCTATTACTTATTTATTATATTACGTATTTATTGACTATATTTATGTATCTAGATTGCATAATACCATACATTGCATCAATGTTCATATTGCTTACTACACGTCAATATTGCTGCTACTTCTTTGTCTTGTCTTTGCACAATGTCTTGTCTTGTTTGTGTTTTAATTTTAAATTTTAATTCTATTTTTAATTTAATTTACATTTTTTATTTGCACTTCATGTTGTTACACTGTGGACCCTGAGCTTCACAATTTTGTCTATCTGTATACTTGTATATGGTTTAGTTGGCAATAAAGTTCGCTTTGACTTTTTTGACTTTTACTAATATATGGTTTTGTTAACTATATTTTCATCTCGCATTATTCTTATTGTAGCAATTGTCACATCGAAAAAGGTTTGGGACAGCCACCTGTATATTGTGCCCTGGCTGCAAATGGGTAAATTTGTCATAATGTTATTTACTCAGAGTCCAAAACAGAACTAATTTGAGTGTGAGAATATGGCGGCTTTAAAGACCGGGACAGGAAGTGACGTCATTGGGGACCTGAACCAGAAGTGATGTCGTTGTACCCGGAAATGACGTTATCGATGGCACCAGAACCAGAAAGTGACATGTTTGGGGGCTGCGGAAGTGACATCATTAATTATGCTGGTGCCGGAAGTGATGTCATCAATGGCGCCGGGACCTAGTGGGATTTCCCGTGGAAGGCCTGCAGAGGATTGAGAGAGAAAGTCAGTGCAGCTCGCCATTCCCTGGTCTGGCGTGGTACTACTATTATTCAGGCTCTTTAGCTGCCTCCCAATCGCACGTGTGTGACACAATGCTGTAGTGTCCTCACAGGTGGCGCAGTGGTAGTGCTGCTGCTTTGCAGTAAGAAGATTGTGGGTTCACTTCCCGGTTCCTCCCTGTGTGGGTACCACTTTGAGTACTGAGAAAAGCGCTATATAAATGTAATGAATTATTAGTGGTAATAATAATATTATTAGGTTGATTTAATTCTAATTTAATTGTTTTTTTCGTTGTCAAAAATTCTGCATGTAAAAATGTATTACTACACCACAAAACAAAAACGAATCTGTCAAGTTGTATATTTTTTTTTTAATTACATTTTTATCATCCAGTAGACACTCGGAATGTTTCCGGTGTGTTACTTAAAAATGTTTTCATGAAAAATCCGTAGTATTATTTGTTTGTTGTGTAATGTTTATTGTTGTTAAAATCTTGCAGTCTTGTATGTATGCTATCATCTAGTTCACGCTACGAACGTTTCTGGTGTGCTCCGTAATTATATTTTTCTCAAACAATTAAAAAGAAAAACTTTATTTTCCTCCTCGGCACACTGCCGGGTATTTCAGCTGGTAGATAAATATACAGTTCCTTTGCTTTAATGCTTGTTATCTTATGCTGATCTGAGGCATGTGGTGAGTGGGGCAAAAATAAGGATGAGCATTGATCACATTACCCCGAAAGATTTTAATAAGGAACTGCTTTTCTCTCGCGGTATTCTGATCATGCAGTGGCCCTGGGCTTAGTTTTTCTTCTGGGGTGGCAGTACAGACTGTGGCGGACGGCTGGAAGATGGAAGGACCGGGAGAGGAGCAGCACCTCCCCTGGAACACGAGAAAGCAGCCACCCTGGTGGGTGTCGGGGCCACAGGAACAGAGCTTGGAAGCTCAACCTTGTGGGGACCTGTGGCCCCCACCAGGGGGCATCTGGATGGATCAAAAGCCATGGTATGCAGCACTTTTGCAACACCAGGAAGTGCTGCAGGAATGTCATCAGAGAGCACATCCAGGTGCGTTATAAAAGAGGCCGCTTCCCTCCATTTGGGGAGCCGGAGTCGGGTGGAAGAGGACGGAGCTTGCAAGGAGTGGAGGAGAGGCGGCAAAACAGAGCAGAAGGAAAGAAAGGACTGTGAGTTATATTTGTTGTGATTTGTGCACGGTGTGTGAAGCACAAAGGACTTTAAAGAAGCGAACTGAAAATAAAAAGCGTGAACTTGTGTGAGTGTGCCTCTTGTGTCTGTCTGTGCCGGGTTAAGCGCTGGTATACCGCCATCTACTGTCATACTGGCGTAGCCGACAGGATTCCTGGACGTATTTCAAGGCAGGGACCTGGCAAAATCTTTGTGTGTGACTACCTGGCAAAGCAGCGCGAGGCACACGCGCTCCCGAGGCACGCACAAGCACTGTTCTGCAACATAACTCAGCCGATAGTCTGCCGAGGGCTCACGGAAACACCGCTCTCTTTGTACCCAAATTGCGGTTGACAGAATCTGGACACGCATACCTGGGAAAGCGAGTTGATGTACAAATGGCCGACGGCGCACTTCAGTTTGTTCATTAGCTGCTCTTCCTGATGAAACTCACAGCTGATGTGTTTCTCCTCCTGAAATTGTAAAACAGAAGTCAGTCCATCTTTGTTGGTTATAGTCTCACAGTGCACATAATGTTGTTAAATCTGAGCCCACAAACTCAAAAACAGGAATAAAAACTCAAGGTTGTCGTGTTTTAGCCAAATGCAACTCCCCCCCCCGGGGTTCAAAACTCTCAATTATGTTCAACTTTGTATAAAACCTAAAGAAAAGTCCAAAGTTCCGTGCGGTTCATTGGATATGATTGGTGGTTTTGCTGAGCCCTTTAGTGTTTGTTCTGCATTTGTGATTTTCTGTATTTTTTGACCTCACCTACTGAATTGTGTGTTGGGACTCGTTTGACTCTGAATTGTCTTTGCCTTTCCAGGCGTCTTTGTGCCCCATTGAAGCTGCTTCTTCTTCTTCTTTCGGCTGCTCCCGTTAGGGGTCAGAACAGCGGATCATCTTCTTCCATATCTTCCTGTCCTCTGCATCTTGTTCTGTTACACCCATCACCTGCATGTCCTCTTTCACCACATCCATAAACCTTCTCTTAGGCCTTTCTCTTTTTCTCTTGCCTGGCACCTTTATACTTAGCACCCTTCTCCCAATATACCCCTCATCTCTCCTCTGCACATGTCCAAACCAACGCAATCTCGCCTCTCTGACTTTGTCTCACAACCATCCAACTTGAGCTGACCCTCTAATGTCCTCATTTCTAATCCTATCCATCTTCGTCACACCCAATGCAAATCTTAGCATCTTTAACTCTGTCACCTGCTTTCTGGTCAGTGCCACCGTCTCCAGCCCATATAACATAGCTGGTCTCACTACCATCCTGTAGACCTTCTCTTTCACTATTCCTGTACCCGTCTGTCACAAATAACTCCTCACACTCTTCTCTACCCCACTCCACTCTGCCTGCACTCTCCTCTTCACTTCTTTCACAATCCCTGTTACTCTGTACTGTTGATCCCAAGTATTTAAACTCCTCCACCTTCATCAACTCTAATCATTGCATCCTCACCATTCCACTGACCTCCCTCTCATTCACACACATGTATTCTGTCTTGGTGGTCCTACTGACCTTCATTCCTCTCTTCTCATATCTCCACCTCTCCAGGGTCTCCTCAACCTGCTCCCTACTCTCACTAAAGGTCACAATGTCATCAGCAAACATCACAGACCAAGGAGACTCCTGTCTAATCTCGTCTGTCAACCTGTCCATCACCATTGCAAATAAGAAAGGGCTCAGAGCCGATCCCTGATGTAATCCCACCTCAATCACTCCTACCGCAGACCTCACTGTCACTCTTCCCTTGTACATATCCTGTACAACTCTTACGTACTTCTCTGCCACTCCCAACTTCCTCGTACAATACCACAGCTCCTCTCGAGGCACCCTGTCATATATTTTCTCCAGGTCCACGAAGACGCAGTGCAACTCTAACCCTAACTCTAAGCCTAACAACCCCTTGAAGCTAATTAGTACAAATAAATCTGTTTATTTATAAAGATACCATGTTGGCCATTTTGTTACTAGCTAGGGTTTGACGGTCCATGTGGGCATTTTGAATATTTCTGGGACTCTTGGAACTCTCAGGTTCATAACAACAGTAGGCCTGACCCTGAAATTCAAGAAGGGACTAATAACTCTATAAACAGGCCACAAAATACAAATTAGGCCTGGACCTGAAACTCAAAAAGGGCCTGAAAATGCTAAGCGGGCCTAAAAATACAAATTAGAAACAAAGGTTATTATAGTCGTCTTTTTATATTAGTTTTTATTTCTGTAGTACTAGTGTGTTGTACCGTGTTAGCCATTACGAATGTAGTGAGAAGTCAAGCAAAATTACCCCTTTTATTGTATGGTGCACATGTAGACTCAACTCAGATGGCAGCAATGGGCAGCTTTTTCTTTAACACTAGAATTACCAGAGTCTACGAAAAAACTCGTAGATCCGGCCCACCTTAAAACCGTTCTCACCTCCCTTTTGTCTTCTAAATGTGCTGATTAAGACAAGCAGCAAGTAGCCAGCTGTTCCATCCCCCACCGTCGCAGAACGTTCACTAAGTTTTCCCAGCTCATGCCTTGTTTGATTATAATTATCTGGGAGTGAGTAAACTGCTGGAGTTTTAGAATGGAAATAATAGATCGTTATTTGGAATACACGCATTTCATGTGTGTTCCGTTTCTACAATAATCTGTGTAAACACATTGCTAAAACAGAAACATTTTCATATTTTAGTAATAAATGTTACAAAATGTAGGCATAAACTATAGAATATGTGAAGCCTGAAGTCCAAACATCAAATAAACACTTTCACAAAAGGTTCAAGGATGATACAACAGCTTCCGTGGCTTAACGCTACGGTTTGCTGACTTGGAGCACAGCTGCTCTACCGTGCTACAGAGACGTGAGTTCGATTCCCAGCTTTGAAGAAAGAGTTTTGTTTTTCCTCAAACGGACATTAAATTTATAAATTGGTATGCACTGTAAATCGTTAACTTTAAAATGTCAATCGCAGTTATTTCTGTTGATTAATTCATGCTTTTTTACTTAGAGTCAGAACAGGAGCTTTTTCAGCTTATTCAGCTTCTGATCTGACTCAAACAGCGCCAGTATAACTTCACACCCGATCTGACGCTGTTCATTTTCAAATAATATTGCGTTACTTCGACGATGTTTTCTGATTGGTACTATTCGCGTCATAAAATGATTTCTTCAAAACGTCACATATATTTGTCTCTTTCTTTTTTTAAAATGTGCGTTGTAGCACTCAGCAACTGGCCACCTGCATGTTCTTGCGCACACTGAATAAGACAGCGCTATATGCAATCATCAGATTCAAATGTTAACAGTTATAGATAGATAGATAGATATATAGCACAGAATGGAAATCAGCAGTTCTTAGCATTCCACCACGCAAGCTGTCATATCAACCGCCTACTGTAACTTGCTTTCTGTTTTCTTTGGTTATAGTCTTGAATAAATGTGCACTTGTTTTGTTATACTTTTACATCAACATATGTTCCTGTGTTTGAGCTACATGGGCATACTCAAAAAATACACGTATAATGCCACGAAAAGTGCATGCAGACACTTCAGTTCGCAAGCATTGGTATGACAATGCAGTCACAAGTACACTGCAGAGCTTTAGCGCGTCTTTATGTGAAAACATCAGTATCAGATGGGGAGTGTCTGATGATTGCATATAGCGCTGAAGTTACTGCTCTTTACTATGCTTTCCTCTGCATGTCCTGGAGTACAAAAGAAACAGCATACAGCAACACGTGGGGACTGGCAATATTGGGGGAAAAAAACACGCAGTCGTATGTATCGTGATACACTGCAGAACTATAGCGCGTCTTTATATGAAAACAGCAGTGTCAGATGGGGTAGGAAAGGATCCTGAACGCGACTGAGACAATGAAAAGTGAATTTAAAAAAAAATAAAGCTAACCTTTACAAATATCATAAATTACACCGGCTGTTACAGACTGAAATCAAATGTATCTTTTTATTCTAAAATAGTGAAAATAACAACACTTCTCAAAAGGGAGTTGTGCAGGATCGATCTCATGACCTTCTGATTCCCAATCAGCGACTGATACTGTTGCGCCACGGAAGCAGTGATAGCTAATAAGTGTCAATGTCACACATTATGGCGGCTTTTTTTGGCGGTGGCTTTTTTTTTGTACCTTTTGTGAAAGTGTTTCTTTGATATTTGGACTTCAGGCTTCATACATTATATAGTTTATGCCTACATTTTGTCATTTGCTACTAGAATATATAAAACGTTTCTGTTTTAACAATGCGTTTACACAGATTGCTGTAGAAATGCAACACATATGAAATGCATGTGTTTCAAATAACAATCTATTATTTCTACTCTAAAACTCCACTTCACTCCCAGATAATCAATCAAGGCAAGAGCTGGGAAAAGCTTGTTTACGTTCTAAGTCGTTGGGGGGATGGAATAGCCGGCTGCTGGCAGCTTGTCTTTATCAGTACATTTAGATGACAAAAGACGCTGGCGGAGAGGTGAGAACGGTTTTAAGAAGCGATTTAAGGTGGGCCGGATCTACGAGTTTTTTCATAGGCTCTGGTAATTCTAGTGTTAATTACCATTCTTATCATTTCAGCCATTATTCTTTCTCAGCTGATTTCTAGCATTCCGTTTGGATTAAAGACCAGATGTCCACATGACCATCATCATCAAGTTCTTCCATGTGAACCCTGAATACCCTGAGGACTGACTGAGGTCATTGATGTTAGGTAGAATGCCTAGAGGGGGCTGGGTGGTCTCATGGCCTCGGACCCCCTGCAGATTTTGTTTTTTTTTCTCCAGCTGTCTGGAGTTTTTTTTTTTTCTGTCCTCCCTGGCCATCGGACCTTACTTTTATTCTATGTTAATTAGTACTGCCTAATTTTATTTTCTTATATATTTTGTCTTTTTGCTCTTTCTTCATCCTGTAAAGCACTTTGAGCTCCATAATTTGTATAAAAATGTGCTCTAGAAATAAATGTTGTTGTTGTTCCATTGCTCCAGTCCTGTCTTTAATTAATTCCACCAATAATTCTTAGCTGAGGGGGTGTCAAATCCCAAACCCTTGGCTTATGAAAAAGATAGATAGATAGATAGATAGATAGATAGATAGATAGATAGATAGATAGATAGATAGATAGATAGATAGATAGATAGATAGATAGATAGATAGATAGATAGATAGATAGATAGATAGATAGATATCTGACATACAGACAGATAGATAGATACTTTATTAATCCCAAGGGGAAATTCACATACTCCAGCAGCACCTTACTGATATAAAAAACAATATTAAATTAAACATTGACAATAATGCAGGTAAAAACAGACAATAACTTTGTAATAACTGGTGTTTTCTGGTTCATAAAAAATAAAGAATACTAGGGGGCTCTGCCCCCTGCTCGCTTTGCTCGCCAACCCTCAGGCGGGCGCTACGTGCTAGCCTTTTTGCAGTTCTGCTGCTTGGGTATGGGGATGCGGATGTACAATTTAAACAGATTGTTTTTTTGTTACACATGCATAATAGAACTAACTATTTTACATTACAGCGAGTAATTAACCATATTAAAAAATAGTAAAACATAATAATTTGAAAGTAAATTATGTTTCATGTTGCGTTCGAGGTATTCGTTGCGTAATATGGTTTCACAAGTAAGCCCGCGATTCGCTAGCGAATCGGAAATCTTAGAATGGCAATCAGTTTCTGTTCCGTCCGATATGTGGATGGATGACATATCATGGAGGGCGGGTGCGTCTGGGGAAATGTCATTTAATCCAATAAGCATATCTGTACTAAAGCGGTTTCGTTTTGTGGAGACGTGAGTCTGTTTGCCTTCGCTGACACCGACCATTTGAACAGGCTGTGTTGTTTCGGGGCCACCTACTGACTCTGGGAAGCCGCTGCGTCTGACTGTGGGGCGAGCGCCACTGCGCAATATGCGCCTCGGTGGGAAGCCGCTGCGTGAAGACATATCACGGAGGGTATATTCGGTGGTGTCTGTGTTTTCTTTGGTTTGAGCCGTGACTCCTTTCGCAAGCGCATCGTAGGTGTACGCGTTGTCACAGCATGGACCTTTGGGGATTCCGTACATCCGGTGAGCCCTGCGCCCATCTGGTTTACAACCTTCGGTTAGTAATATGGATTCTGTTTGGCTTAGAAATTAACACGCATATACTTTTTAAACGCTTACTGTAAAACTTCAGTAAAAACAATATTTGGAATGAACTTTTCGTCAATATAGCATTGAATTTTGATTCCGTGTTTGGACTTTCACCGTGACAATGCCACATATAACTGCCCGTGAGTGAATTTCATTTCTTTCTCTCTAATAAATAAACCGACATTTTCAAATGTTTGTCTCTGAGATTTTTTAATTGTCTTTGCAAAAGCTATTCTGACAGGAAACTGTTAACATTTTAATACGAATGGCATATCAAGATCTCCTTTGTTGTTCAATGTTATCCCTTGAAGATGTACTACATGATCTTTCTTGTCACCTGTTAAAATTTTACATGTCAGAATTGTTTGACCAATTTTCAGTACAACTAATCTTGTCCTATTGCATAGCCCATCACTCAGGCATAAATTACGCAATTACATTATGATACATCCTTCTTTCTACAGTAATTTGGCTGGTGGAAGACCAGACGGTGTTAACGGTTGTAGATATTCTTTGTGATATTGTAAGTTGATGTTTTCATCTTCCGCACCATCACCACCAACTGTTTCAGCAGAGTCTATTGATACACATTTAACCAATTTGCCGTGTAACCGATCAACATTTTTGGTGTTAATTCATTTGACTTCATTGTTTCTCAGTGCTAGGATTGCCCGAGTACTCATTTCTTCTGTTGATAACCCTTTGTTCCGAGCACATTTCTCTAGTTTTGATGTCACTACACTGATTACCTGTGTCATTCAGAATTGACTTTAACATACTGCTTATGGTTTACAAAGCCTTAAATAATCTCGCTCCATCTTATATATCGGAGTGTCTGACATCTTATATTCCAGATCATAACCTTAGACCTGCGCCACCACCACCTAATCAAAGCAAAGCACCATGATGTCCCTACATTGATGGATTAAAGGCCAGAAGTCCATGTGACCGTCATCATCAAGTCCTTCCATGAGAACCCTGAATATCATGAGGCCTGATTGAGATCATTATTGTTAGGTAGGAACAAGGAACCCCTGCAGATTTTATTTTTTCTCCAGCCGTCTGGAGTTTGTTTTTGTTTTTTTCTGTCCTCCCTGGCCATCGGACCTTACTTTTATTCTATGTTAATTAGTGTTCTCTTATTTTAATTCTTACTTTGTCTTTTTTCTCTTTCTTCATCATGTAAAGCACTTTGAGCTACATTATTTGTATGAAAATGTGCTATATAAATAAATGTTGGTGTTGTTTTGATGAAATTCTTCAATAAGATTTGGACATAATCTTCTTTAATTGGGAACATAAAGTGAAGAAAACGTTAAAATTTATAAGAGCTGAGAGAGCAGGAAGTGTGTCTGACAAAAGCATTCACACCAATGAGAGGTGAGAGGACTACGGGTGTGGTTTAAAATGGTTGAGAGGAGGGCGGGACTTGAAAAAATCTCATGGCCAAAGTCTCGATTTGTCTCAGGATGTTTTTATATAATAGAGAGATGTAGGCATAAGTCTTTTTAATCCTAACTCTTACATCTTAATGCTTAGTATAAAACAATGCTTACTTTCTCATGTGCTTATAATATTATTCTAGTACGTGTAAATTGCCAATTTTAAGAATACAATTTTCTATAACATCAGACTCATGCACCCTGGAATTTGGAATATACTGTATATTGGGCTCAGTCAGAATTAGAGCGAACATGCTGTCATTTATGAACAGACTGAAAATCTGTAAGGGATTATCTGTATATCTAATACTTCTCTTTGAGCCCAGTGAACAAACGGCAGCTTTGAAAGTTACCGGGCACATTCAAAGCAAAACCATCACCTTGGTATGCTTCACTAACACTTGAATCTGTCGTGCTGTCACTATCAGCTCCTAAAGAACTGTCACTGTTATCACACAGTAAATCACTTTTCTTCATCACACGCTTTACACGCCCATATTCAGCTTCCTCCTTCACTGCAAAGGCTGCATCAACACCCGCCCTCCGTCACCAGCCGCCGATAACTGGATGAATATATGTGGGCGGCTCGTGGTGGATGACTTTCTGTTTAAGAGTTAAAGGTTACAAGGGTTAAAAATTAGCACCAGGAATATTTAGTCAAAAAAATGAACTTCTTCTTAAAATATTTTGATTAATTCTGGGACCCCTGCAGCCCAGGATAGCCCTCCCTTGCATAAGTCTGGTTATTACGAAAATTTAAAATATTTTTATTAAGTTATTATTTTATTTCAGTTAGTCCTTTCAGATGCTTTATTAGTTTTGTTTAGTTTTAGTTTTTCATTTCAGTTCATTCATTTCAGGGGAAGTGATGGCTCTTAGGCTAGGGGTCTGCACTGGCAATCGGAAGGTTGCCAGTTCGAATCCCGTAAATGCCAAAAAGGGACTCTGCTCTGTTGGGCCCTTGAGCAAGGCCCTTAATCTGCAATTGCTGAGTGCTGTGAGAAGAGTGCTATATAAATGCAAAGAATTATTATTCAGTTGTGTTAATTATTTTATTTCAGTGTGCAAAATTTTTTTTTTAATAATAGTTTCAGTTTTGATTTTAGTTTTCTTTAACTGTAATAACCCTAATTAGAAATGGCACATAAAACTCAAAAACAGAACTAGAAACTCAAAGTAGGCCTCACAAACACAAAGCAGGCCTGGCCCTGAAACTGAAAAAAGGCCTAAAAACTCAAGGTAGGCTTCAATATAAAAGCTAGGCCTGGCCCAGAAACCTAAGCACAGGCCTGAAAATTCAATGTAGGTTTCAAAACACAAATGAGATCTTGCCCCAAAACATAAAAACAGGCCCAAAAATTCAATGTAGGCCTTGAAAAATACAACAAGAACCAGAAAACTGTAAATACACCTCAAAATACAAATTAGACCTGGTTCTGAAACTCAACACAGGCCTGAAAATGCTAAGTAGCCCTCAAAATATAAATGAGAAAAGGTCCTAAAACTAACAAACAGGCTTGAAAACTTAATTTAGACCCAAAAACAAAAAGTAGGTCTGGACCTGAAACTGAAAACAGGCCTAAACATTCAAAGTAGGCTAGAAAATAAAAATTAGAGATGACCCTGAAACTCAAACACAGGTCTGAAAACTCAATGTAGGCCTCCAAAAACACCAAGTAGTACTGACAATGAAACTGAAAACAGGCCTGAAAACTCAAAGTAGGCCTCAACATAAAAACTAGGCCTGGCCCTAAAATTTTACAAATCAGGTTTAAGGTCTGCACAGACCTGAAGACAATAACTGGTTTAAATTGGGCCCATTGTCACACCTGCAGGCCCCATTACATTAAAATAAGCGTTAGGGACTAATTAATGTGGAACATGATTGAAAAATATGAAAACCATTAATAAAAAACAGGATAGAAACTGACAAAAATATTTTTATTAACAAAAATAATAAACTAAATCAGGAATCAAGACCTGGCAACTTGAGTACAATCTGAGGGATATTTACCGATTCTAGGACTTTAATGAAGTGCAGGCTTTTGGGGAGGCTGACGTGAAGGGTTGTCTGGTAGGCGTCGTCCCCCGCATTGAACAGGGACATGCTGAGCGTCACTGTCTTTCCACTTCCAATTGCAAAATATCTTTTACCGGCTATAGACCTGCATAGACACAACAAACAAAGAATGAGTAAAAAGGCAGGTGGGTGGGACAGCAGTGGGAAGTGGACAGACACAAGACCTGAATACAAGTGATGGGGACAAGCAATACGGGGGTCCATATTGAGGCTTAGGGTGAAAACCAAAAGAAATGGGTTTTAACCCAGATATATATGGGAGGGTGTGTGTAACGGGACAGGTTAGTGCAGTGCAGTGAAGTTGAGAGAAAGAGAGAGAGAGAGAGAGAGAGATAGATCAGAAGGGGTGGAGCCTAAGAGAGGGAGAAAGGAGTTAAGCAAATGTGGGGCCTGAGAGAGAGAGAGAGAATAAAAAAGAGGGATATGTCAGAAGGGGTGGAGCCTGAAAGAGAGAGAAAGAATGAAAAAGAGATATAGGTCAGTAAAGGTTTAGCCTAGGAGAGAGAGAGAGAGAGAGAGGAGTTAAGCAAATGTGGAGCCAGAGAGAAAGAGAAAGCGAGAGAATGAAAAGAGAGATAGGTCAGAAGGGGTGAAGCCTGAGAGAGAGAGAGAATGAGAGAGAGAGAAATGTAAAGAAAGATGAGTCAGAAGGGGTGGAGCCTGAGAGAGAGGGGGATGGAGGAGTCTGAGGGAGAGAGAGGAGTCAGAGGAGGCGGATCCAGAGAGAGTCTCTTTACAGACTTCACATTGTAGATAAATCCTAACTTTCAGCAGACATCGCACTCCCTGTCCAGACTGACCATCTCCTGTTGAGATTTGTAAATGGCTAACTTCGCCTGTCCAAAGAGAAAATTTCCCATTTTACATTTAGTTTCATTCTCCTTATTCCCAGAAACACCAGGCAATGTAATTCTTCACATTTCTTTACATTTAATGTCATTGTCCACAAGCCTGTGTGCTGTTCAAATCCATCTGTGATGACTCTGCTCATCCCACATTATCTGCCATTTCTCCTACTTTGGTATCACTCCCGGTCTAATTCAGGTTGTTTTTCATATTCTTGTCATATTATTTCTACACATTAAAAAAGCAGCAGCCTCAGCATTGACCCCTGCTGAACAACACCGTTAATATCACCTATTTTTTCAAAGTTCTCCTTTGATTTGATCGCATATCCTTGACACATGTCACTTGGAAGGAAAAAAAGAAAAGGCGGGACTGGCAATAAATGACAACAACCAAGAAAGGGACAATGTGTACCGCTGAGAGAAAAAAGAGAACTGGAATTATTTTAGTCAGATGAAGTACTAGTCGTAATTGAACTTCAGGCTGAAATCAGAACCAGCAGCCACACTGTGGCCAATCAAGGAGCCCCAGCAGCTGACTGGCCATCCTGGAAGCAGTTGCTTGGGAGGCTGCCTGGTGTCCATCACAAGGCTATTTCAAGAATGTGAGAAGATGGTAGGGCAGCGTGGGGGACAAGGGCTGATGGGCAGGAGGAACTCGGCTGCAGTGCCTGCATTGCTCTGCCAGTCTACAAACACCCCCGCATCTCCACTCCCTTCACCTCCAAGTCACAGGCAGCTTTCTGGCTGATGCCACCGTTTCCATGGTATCACAGTGGCGATGGCCCCAGAGACAGGCAGCAGGTGCACTTCATGAGGGTGACAACTTACCACAAGGCCCCCTTTGTTGTGCTCTTTTCTTCATAGATGCTCATATTTCATTTCAGAAAAAAAAAGAAACTCAGCACTCCGGCAAAGCCTACAAAAGCAGAAAGGGCGGCCAGTGTTTTATTTTATTACAGTGCCACACATTAGGGTGGACAGCAATGCTGACAAGGGCTGGGAGCAAAACAAATAGCCGAGAGGAAGCAAATAGGAAATCCGCTGGCAAATCAACACTAGCTGACCCCTTCAGGAAGTCTGAAGACCCTGCAGTGCCTGGTCACCGGGGATAAGAGTGGACGGGATTGACGGGGGGGGGGGGGCGGTGGATTCTGGGGATTATTCCAAGCCAATAAAAGGAGACCCACACAAAGTGAGTGCTGCACAACTGTCATTGGACGGCACTGCTGGACATGAAGTTCATGCACAACAACACAACTTGCTTATAACTGCTGTCCAACTCATGTGCAGGTATAACCAGTATAGCGCCTTTACATGGCCTGTCAGCCTCACTAGTCCTCACACACTTGTAGGCTTGACAGAGAATTTGGTTGGAATTATTAAAACGATAGATAGATAGATAGATAGATAGATAGATAGATAGATAGATAGATAGATAGATAGATAGATAGATAGATAGATAGATAGATAGATAGATAGATAGATAGATAGATAGATAGATAGATAGATAGATAGATAGAGATATGAAAGGTGCTATAAAATAGAGATAGATAGATAGATAGATAGATAGATAGATAGATAGATAGATAGATAGATAGATAGATAGATAGATAGATAGATAGATAGATAGATAGATAGATAGACTGTCCATTCTGGTCAGACAGTGATTACAATGGACTGGTCACACTGGGCATCAGTATCAATGAACTGGTCACCCTTGCCAAGGTGTAATTGGGTTGATTTAACAGTCCTATTATTAATTATCAATGACTTGGCCATTCTGATCAAGGTGAAACTGGGAAAAGTTATCAATCAAGAATGACCAATTAAATGCTACAGGACTGGTCACTTTGACCATTGAATCAGTATTATTGAACTGGTCACTCTGATTAAGGTATAACTGGGATAAGTTACCAGTCCATAGTGACCAGTTCAAAGATACACGGCTGGTCACTCTGCCCAAGGTGTGCCTAGGATGACTTACCATTCCTGTCATTCCGTTATCAGTAAACTGGTCATTCCAACCAAGGTGAAACTGAGACAAGTCAACAATCAAGAATGACCAATTCAGAGATACAGGACCCAGTTACCGCTCAGGAGGCGTCCTGTCCATCTTTATGGGTCACATTCCCCCAATCCTGTCCAACAGATGGGTACCACTTTTGTGACAATCATTTGCTGGACAGGTAGGCTTTGGAAAAATTGTAGTCAAAATACAAAGAGCAGATCTTCAAGTGGGCAGACTGGCATCATTGTGAATAAGGAACATGAGCGGTACTTACTGTGGTAGGACAAACTCGGCGGACACTTGCAGGTTGGCAGAGCAGTTTTCCCAGACACAGTAGCGAGCAAACATGATCTGTGTTAAGAACAGAGAAGATGGAGTCAGCATTTAGGCAGAGAGCGGGGCACACACTGGCAAAGTCTTCAGTTAGGCCTGAGGAAGGCGTTGTTTTAGTATGCAGCACCAACTTGAACATCTGACTGGTATTTGTGACAATAGTGGTGTCTTGATCATGGGATGCACTCACCCGATGGATTTCCAATCACAAATATAAGTGGCCACAGTATTGTGCCGCTGTTGTCTTGTTCAAAAGGAGCAGCGTATTCAGACCACCTCCAGCACACACACCTGGCCTTGTGGGCACCAGAGTACCACAGATCTACTCTTTGTACCACAGAAGAGATCTGCTGATTTAAACATTAGGTGTATAATGTCTCAGGGTCTCCCAGGTGGTAGTGTGCACCTGGTGACCACAGTGGTTTTAATGTGACCCTCTGGGGTGTCTTCGCTCTTACTAACCAGACTTTGTATATGCACACTCCACTATTGTCACACTCGTTTGTCTAAAGCACACTTCCCATTGTCATTTATTGGAACTAGAAGATAACCTTGCCATATTCTAAATGCTGAGTCCACCCTCACTGTATTATAGCCACTGCCACTGCTATAAGAACCACACTATGAGTTAAGGACAGTACCACTGTCGTCAGACTATACCCCATTCGTTACAGATACTTCCACTGCTATAAGACCACACCCACTTTTGTCATGACCACTCCTACTGTCAGCAGATAACACACCTTATATTATAACCAATTCTACTGTTACCAGACCACCCCACATATAAAAGACACTTCCACTGTTATCAGCCTGCACCCTCAAATGTTATGGGCGCTTCTGTTGTCCTACTGTCACCAGATAACACAACCCATGTTATGGCCACTCCCTCTGTCATCGGTCCTAATCTCCAGAATTGTAACCCCTCCCACTGGAACCAAATAATCTAATGTGTTAAGAATACTTCCACGGTCATCAGGTCACACCCCCTTATTCTAAATACTGAGTCCACCGTCGCTGTATTATAACCACTCCCACTGCTATAAGAACACACCCCGTATTATGACGTCTCACACTATCATCAGATCACTCCACTATAATCAGACCACACTCTCTGTGCTGCTGCCACTCCTACTGGCATTAATAAAAATAATAATAGTAGTAGTAAAAATAATTTCATTCATATAGTACCTAGTCTACCCCATGTGTTAAGGACACTCCTACTGTTATCAGACCACACCCCTTTTCTTATGAACACTCCCACTGTCATAAAATAATGCACCCCATGTTATAACCCCTCTCACTGTAACCAAATAACCTAATGTGTTCGGGACACTCCCACGGTCATCAGGCCACACCCCCTTTTGTTCTGGGTGCTCCCATTACTATAAAACCATGTCCCCAGTGTCATTACCACTCTGACTGTCATCAAACCACCCTGTGTGTTAAGGACACTGTCATCAGTCTATACCCCGTTTGTTATGGACACTCCCACTACTATAAGACCACACCCACTTTTGTCATGACCACTCCTACTGTCAGCAGATAACACACCTCATATTATAACCAGTTCCACTGTTACCAGACCACCCCACATATAAAAGACACTTCCACTATTATCAGCCTGCACCCTCAATTGTTATGGCCACTCCCTCTGTCATCAGAACAAATCACTCCCACTGTCATCAGACTACCACTGTGACCACACCCTCTGTCATCAGGCCACACACCCTTTTGTTATAGCCACTTCCACTGTCATCAGACAACACATGACATGTCATGTCTACTCCTCCTTTCATCCTTTGTTATGATCATTTCTATTGTCATCAGATCATCCAATGTGTTATGGCCATTCCTACTTTGCAGACCACATCCCCATCTGTTATGACCCTGCACACTGTCATCATATAACCCCTTGTGTTAAGACCACCTTCACTATTATTAGACCACTCCCTCTCTATTATGGCCACTGCCATTGTCTTCAGAACATACCTCTAACTGCTGTGGTTCTGACCACTTCCATTGTTATCAAACCACACCCACTGTACTTAGACCACACCCTTTGTATTCTGAGCATGCTCAATTTCTATAACATTTGTAATGACCACAGTTGGTGTCTTGTGGGCAGATAGGTGTCATTAAAGTATGGCAGGGTCTCTCCCTGGACTTGATGCCAACCCTCTTGAGGCACAAACACTAAAGCCTAGAAGGCTGACACATTTTGGAGTTTGAGTGGCTCACTCAGGTGGCAGTACCTCATAACAGAGCATTGCCCCTTTATTCTACACAGTGCCTTCCTAACGTTATTCCCAAGTTTATAATTAGTGCTCCTTATTTAACTTTCCATCTCCTTTAAGTGCCATGAGATTTAAGGCTTTGTGCTCGTCACTCTCCTACAGGCAGTGGCCAGACATAAAAATGACCAAAAAAGGGGCTCACGTTATGCTGACCTGATTCATGAGACGATGGTCCTGACCCTCTTGCTGTTGGAGGATTGGCATAAGAGGAGGGAAGTGTCTGGCATTCTGGCTTTTCACAATGTGCTCACCAAGCTGGTAGGTCACTTCAAAGTGAATGGGGCTGAAGATGTCCCGGACTTCTTTCTAGAAAAAATATCACAAAAGGACAACATCAGGTCACCTGTGCATGCAATAAATGGATTACTAATAGAATCCAAAAAGGCTGTGATGACATAGGGGGTCTCAGGCAGACTTGGCAAAACCCAGAAGAATCCGACACAATAGGGTCACATGAAGAGTGCCAACCCTAAACTTGGCAATGTCCTTTACTGGTGCAAGCAAAATAACGTCACAACACCCACGTGACATGCGCGTTTGTATGGGGTCCCAGAATTTTAAAGGACTACAGGCCATGTGCCCACATTAAGGACACTGATTAGATTGTGGCAAACTCCTGCTGTCCACTGCACGAAGATGCAAGACCCATTCAAGCATTTCATACAAAGCAAAGAAATTGGACAAGATGGTGGCTGTTCAGAAATAGCAAGCCAGCCGTCCATACACTTTCTGAACCCACAACTTGAGTACATGGTCATGGTGGACTGGAGCCTACCCTGGTAGCACTGGGGAACAAGGCAGGGTCCGACTTGGAACAGGGCACCAAGCCCACTGCAGGACACTCTGACTGATGCCCTCATGAATTATGTCATCGATTACAGTAAAATGGACAGGCAGGGTCCCAAATACAACAGAGATTAAGGGGAGACAGGAGGATAGGAAAGGCAGAGAAATACACAGGAGGACTGATGGAAAAAGATGACAAAAAGATGAGTTGGCGCTGTGTACTAATGCCTTCTCTCTCAAAACTCTCTGGAGAACGGAAGACTGACAGGCGTTCCACCAATGACATTACGTCTGCTCTCCGCCCTCCTGGACCCCCCCCTGCCTGCCTGGATCCTCACAGGTTTGGATATCTTGAATTAGTTCTAAGTTGAGCTCTCGTCTGAAGAGATGCATCATTGAGCACATTTTGAGTGTACAACTTTGTAATTACCAGGGTGTCTTTGACTTAGTTTTGTCTCCTCTTCACGACAGACAGACAGACAGACAGACAGACAGACAGACAGACAGACAGACAGACAGACAGACAGACAGACAGACAGATAGATAGATAGATAGATAGATAGATAGATAGATAGATAGATAGATAGATAGATAGATCGATCGATCGATCGATCTACCTTGGGGCAAGAAAGTCTGATTCTGTTTCTCCAATATTAGCTTCTTTACACTGGCTGCCTGTCAGTTTTCTTGAATTGATTTTAAAATCTTGTTGCTAGTTTTAAAATCTTTACATGGGCTTGCTCCTGCCTATTTATCCGAATTATGAGTTTTACACCAGCCATTTAGAGTGCTTAGATCTTCTGGTCAGTTGTCTCTTGTTGTTCATCGTACCAAGTGTAAAACCAAGGGGGACAGCTGCTGCTCCTCGTCTGTGGAACTCTTTACCTCATTACATAAAGGAGTCGTCTACAATTGAACTGTTTAAAACAAAATTAAAGACTCATTTCTATTCACTTGCATTCCGTGACCTTCAGTAATACTGATGGTTTCCTCATTGTGATTATGTAACATTGCTTCTATTTATTATTTATTTTATGTTCATTTCTTTTATTTCTATTTATGTTATTCATGTTAATTGTATGTTTTTCTTTTATTCTATTTTTGTAAAGCACTTTGGCCACAGCATTCCTATGTTGCTTTAAATGTGCTACATAAATAAATTTGACATTGAATACATAGATAGATAGATAGATAGATAGATTGATAGATAGATAGATAGATAGATAGATAGATAGATAGATAGATAGATAGATAGATAGATAGATAGATAGATAGATAGATAGATAGATAGATAGATAGATAGATAGATAGATAGATAGATAGATAGATATTTGGTATAGTAGGCAGGGATAGATAGATAGAGTGCATCCGGAAAGTATTCACAGCGCATCACTTTTTCCACATTTTCTTATGTTACAGCCTTATTCCAAAATGGATTCAATTCATTTTTTTCCTCAGAATTCTACACACAACACCCCATAATGACAACGTGAAAAAAGTTTACTTGAGGTTTTTGCAAATTTGTTAAAAATAAAAAAAACGGAGAAATCCCATGTCCATAAGTATTCACAGCCTTTGCTCAATACTTTGTCGATGCACCTTTGGCAGCAATTCCAGCCTCAAGTCTTGTTGAATATGATGCCACAAGCTTGGCACACCTATCCCTGGCCAGTTTCTCCCATTCCTCTTTGCAGCACCTCTCAAGCTCCATCAGGTTGGATGGGAAGCGTCGGTGCACAGCCATTTTAAGATCTCTCCAGAGATGTTCAATCGGATTCAAGTGTGGGCTCTGGCTGGGCCACTCAAGGACATTCACAGAGTTGTCCTGAAGCCACTCCTTTGATATCCTGGCTGTGTGCTTAGGGTGGTTGTCCTGCTGAAAGATGAACCGTCGCCCCAGTCTGAGGTCAAGAGCGCTCTGGAGCAGGTTTTCATCCAGGATGTCTCTGTACATTGCTGCAGTCATCTTTCCCGTTATCCTGACTAGTCTCCAAGTTCCTGCCACTGAAAAACATCTCCACAGCATGATGCTGCCACCACCATGCTTCACTGTAGGGATGGTGCCAGGTTTCCCCCAAATGTGACGCCTGGCATTCACACCAAAGAGTTCAATCTTTGTCTCATCAGACCAGAGAATTTTCTTTCTCATGGTCTGAGAGTCCCTCAGGAGCCTTTTGGCAAACTCCAGGCGGGCTGCCATGTGCCTTTTACTAAGGAGTGGCATCCGTCTGGCCACTCTACCATACAGGCCTGATTGGTATATTGCTGCAAAGATGGTTGTCCTTCTGGAAGGTTCTCCTCTCTCCACAGAGGACCTCTGGAGCTCTGACAGAGTGACCATCGGGTTCTTGGTCACCTCCCTGACTAAGGCCCTTCTCCCCCGATCGCTCAGTTTAGATGGCCGGCCAGCTCTAGGAGTCCTGGTGGTTTCGAACTTCTTCCACTTACAGATGATGGAGGCCACTGTGCTCATTGGGACCTTCAAAGCAGCAGATATTTTTCTGTAACCTTCCCCAGATTTGTGCCTTGAGACAATCCTGTCTCGGAGGTCTACAGACAATTCCTTTGACTTCATGCTTGGTTTGTGCTCTGACATGAACTGTCAACTGTGGGACCTTCTATAGACAGGTGTGTGCCTTTCTAAATCATGTCCAGTCAACTGAATTTACCACAGGTGGACTCCAATGAAGCTGCAGAAACATCTCAAGGATGATCAGGGGAAACAGGATGCATCTGAGCTCAATTTCGAGCTTCATGGCAAAGGCTGTGAATACTTATGTACATGTGATTTCTCAACTTTTTTATTTTTAATAAATTTGCAAAAACCTCAAGTAAACTTTTTTCATGTTGTCATTATGGGGTGTTATGTGTAGAATTCTGAGGAAAAAAATGAATTTAATCCATTTTGGAATAAGGCTGTAACATAACAAAATGTGGAAAAAGTGATGCACTGTGAATACTTTCCGGATGCACTGTAGATAGATAGATAGATAGATAGATAGATAGATAGATAGATAGATAGATAGATAGATAGATAGATAGATAGATAGATAGATAGATAGATAGATAGATAGATAGATAGATATTTGGTATAGTAGGCAGGAATAGATGGACAGTAAATGAAGTGCACCATAGACTTTTTGCAGCACTACATGATTGACAGATGGACAGATCTGAATTGCTGAATGTAACATTTCTATTTAATTGGATGTTAAAGGCGCTTATTTTATATGTAGATAGTAAATGAACTACAGTATGTAACAGGTAGAGAGATACCCCGTCTTGTACTGGTTGGTACGTTTTTTTAAAACACCTGCAGATTTTGTATTCATCGTCTTCACTCGAACGTCTTCTTGTCCTAATGCTGAGTCTTGGGATTGGTACAAAGCCGCCAGGAGACACATGTGTGGGGAGAATTCCACAACTCCCAGAATTTCATGTCAAGCAGTCCAGCTGCTCACCTGCTGGGAAACTCTACTGTATTTTGTTTTCCACCAGATTCGCAGACAGAGATATGAAGGCACGATATGATACATGGTTGTCTTCCGGGGAGACAGTTCTTCAATTTGCCTTCTGTGCCTTTCTGTGGGCAGTGCCCGGGGAAGTTGATTTCTTCAACATGTTCGGCAGTCCTTTCTTTTTTCTTTCTTTCTTT
The DNA here is from genome assembly GCF_900747795.2 of Erpetoichthys calabaricus. NCBI lineage: Eukaryota > Metazoa > Chordata > Cladistia > Polypteriformes > Polypteridae > Erpetoichthys > Erpetoichthys calabaricus. Next base: position 5,817,244 of record NC_041401.2, on the reverse strand, counting down.
TTCTTGCTTGCCGAGAGTGACAGCAGCTTTGCCATGACATACATGTGCCCCTGCCGGCTTTGCCGGTATTCCTGCTTTTCCTGTGACAAATTCCCCGTGAGGAGCTGATTAATCATGTAGATATGCAAATGAGATGCCCCTCTCCAGAACAGTCTGGGTCACGTTGGATTCATTTATCATGCTAATCTGATCCTGCCTCGATGGAAGAGGAGATTTACACGAGGATTTCACTTTTTTTTTTGTGTGTGTGGGTTTGTCACCAGATTTGCAAAGTTGCCCAGCAGGTGAGCAGCCAGACTACATCTCATGAAATTCTGGGAGTTGTAGAATTTTCCCCACATGTGTTTCTCTTGGCTGTTTTGTGCTAATCTCAAGACTCAGCATTATTACAAGAAGATGTTGAGTGAAGAGCATGAAAACAAAATCGGCAGGTGTTTTAAAAAAGCAAACCAATCTGTACGAAAGGGGGCACCACCACAATGAGCCAGGATGGCACTTAAAACCCTAAGTGCATCACATGAAACTGGTATAACAGAGGTAATGGCAAAGAGTCAACTGGACTCTACTCTCCCGGGTTAAGTGCCAATAAAAGACACAAAGTCAGAATCAAACCCAGATGGGATGCTAGTCAGTCAGTGGGCACACTCACTCACCCTCTTACACCAGGCCCCCTCACCAGCAGTCACCAATCAACTGACCTGCACTCACATGGTCGATATCTGGATTGGCATGTTCTCCTTGTGTCTGTGTCACAGCATGCTCCCTGAATTTTTCCTTATGCCTAAACCCTGAAGATTATTAGTCTGGTTAGCCCGATTAATAAATTGCGGGCATGTGTGAGGGGCAGCCTATAGCATTAATGAAATTCCCTCCAGGACTGGTACTGAGGTGATTGGTTTTGACTCCTCACAGCTCTGCAATGGGACTAAACAGGGTCCAAAAATGGAGAGACAGAAGAATGCCACAACTAAACAAATAGATGTCGATTTTGGGGCAACACTGGGCACTACGCCTAAACCACATCTGTACCACTGAAGGCCTTCACCGTCTCAGAATGACTTATGCGCAGTCCTTGGCATTTTAGCTTTTTATCTCACTGTTACTGACAAGTGTGGCAGAAAACATCAAGGTCTGAACCTGGTGAGCCCACTAGAGCTGCATTGTCCATGTTTGGGCAGCCCCTCGGAGAACACAGAGTTTAGTGCTGTTTGGTCTCACTAACTACTATATTGTGCCTTTCACATCAGTTAATTACATAACTTCTCTCACGTTCATCAATCTATCTGTTATAATAGTACCTCTTTAACGCATCTATCTATTCATCTACCTATCTATCTGCTTAGTATATGGGGGTCCTTAACCTCTGTCTATCTGTGATAAACAGTGGTAAACGTTAAAATTATACAAAGTTATTGTCTGTCTGTTATACCTGCATTGTTATCACTCTTTAATTTAATATTGTTCTTTATCAGTATGCTGCTGCTGGAGTATGTGAATTTCCCCTTGGGATTAATAAAGTATCTATCTATCTATCTATCTATCTATCTATCTATCTATCTATCTATCTATCTATCTATCTATCTATCTATCTATCTATCTATCTATCATATAGTACCTTTCACTCTATCTATCTATCATATAGTGTCTTTCATTTCTATCTATCTATCTATCTATCTATCTATCTATCTATCTATCTATCTATCTATCTATCTATCTATCATATAGTGCCTTTCACTCTCTATCTATCATATAGTGCCTTTCACATATCTATCTATCTATCTATCTATCTATCTATCTATCTATCTATCTATCTATCTATCTATCTATCTATCTATCATATAGTGCCTTTTACTCTCTATCTATCATATAGTGCCTTTCATCTATCTACCTATCTATTATATTGTGCCTTTCATATTAAGCAATCCATTATATAGTGACTTTCATATCTGTCTGCCTATCTATCTATCTTGTATATAGTGCCTTTCTATCTATCTATCTATTATAGTGCCTTTCATCTATCTATCTGCCAAATGATGTACTTGATATTTATGTACAGTATCTAATATGTAGTGCCTTGCATTTGTATTTATCCCCTCACTTACTATATGATGTCTATCACCTTTGTCCATCTGTTATACAACGCCTTTCATATTAATCTATCTATTATATAGTGCCTTTCATATCTATGTATATGTAATATAACATTTTTCATATTTATCCATCTGTTACATAGTGCCTTACAAATCTACCTATTGGCAAAATAGTGTCTTTCATATTTATCAGTTAATTACTGCCTTTCACATCTATCTATCTATTATATAGTACCTTTCACATCTATCTATTATATAGTGCCTTTCATATCTATTATATATTGCCTTTCATATCTATCTATCTATCTATCTATCTATCTATCTATCTATCTATCTATCTATCTATCTATCTATCTATCTATCTATCTATCTATCTATCTATCTATCTATCTGTGTACCAACATTCAAACCACTACCAGGTGAAGTGAATAACATGGATTATCTTCTTCCAGCGGCACCTGTCAAGGGCTGGCGTAAATGGCACAGCAAGTGAACAGTCCGTTCTTGAAGGTGATGTGTTGGAAGAACATAAGAAATGGCCAAGCGTAAGGAGCTTTCGCAACTTTGATAATGGCCTAATTGTGATGGCCAGACGACTGCGACAGGGCATCTCCTAATTGGCAGGATTTGTGAAGTGTTCCTGGTATCCTGTGGTTTGTACCTAACAAAGGAAGGACACCCGGTGAATGGGCGTCAGGGTCATGGGCACCCGAGGCTCATTGATGATCGTCTGAGCCAATCCCACAGAAGAGCTACCATAGCAGAAACTGCTGGAAAACTTCATGATAGAAATGTGTCTGAACACACAGTGCATCACAGCTTGCTGTCAGAGTGGTCAGAGTGTCCATGCTGACCCCAGTCCAAGTCTGAAAGTTCCTAGAATGGGACCATGGAGTAATGAAAGAAGTTGGCCTGTTCTGATTATTCACGTTTTCTTTCAGATCATGTGGACAGCCGGGTGTACTAGTGTCATTTACCCGGGGAAGAGATGGCGGCAGCAAGCACTATAGAAACGTGACAAGTGGGCAGAGGCAGTGTGACGCTCTGTGCAATGATCTACTGGGAAATCTCAAGACCCGGCATTCATGTGTATGTTACTTTGACACGTACCACCTACCTAAAGACTGTTGCAGACCACATACACACCTTCATGACAATGGCATTGGCAATGGCACGAGAATGTGCTCTGCCACTCTGCAAAAAATTGTTCCGGAATGGTTTGAGGGAAATGACAAAAGACTCAAGGTGGTGACTTGGACACCAAATTCCTCGGATCACCAATCCGATCGAGGAACTCCATGGAGGTCCCACCACATAACTTACAGAACTTAAAGGACCTGCTGCTAACATCTGGGTTGCAGATACCACAGGATGTATTCAGAGGTGTTATGGAGCCCACACCTTGATGGTTCAGCACGAGGAGGACCTTCATAGTATTAGGCAGGTGGTCTGAATGTTGTGATGTATAGTGTGTGGCGAGTGACCGGGTCCCATGCCTGGCTGGGACACCCCTTCTACTTATGTTCTGGGGGAGCAATCATGGGCTTCTCAGTACCTCCCCCGGGGACGCTAGGTGGCAGCCTCCCTGGCTGAAGATGGTGCCTCAGTTTCCCACAGGGCTCCATGGGAGATGGAGTTCTCCACAGCCCTGTTGGGATCTGGGGTGGCCGCCAGGGGGTGCTGCATGGGTCCCAGAGCCGGCCTGGATGACTCTACAGCCCCGCCTGGAAGTGCAATCAGAAACAGGTGATCAAGCACCTGCAGCACTTCCGGGTGGGCTATAAAAAGGGCCAGCATCCACCACTCAGGGGCCAGAGTCGGGTGGAGGAGGACAAGGTTGACTGGGAGGAGTGGTGGTGCCAGAGAGAGAGAAGAAGAATGCTTGCTTTACTTGTGTGCTTAATGCTTGGGACTTTGTTGTGTCTGCGGGTACGGGAAAGGCATAGCCCTCAGACGAAGAATAATAAAAGTTTGCTTATTTTACACGTGCCTCCCGTGTCCAATCTGTGTCAGGTCGGGCGCTATATAGCGTCTTTCTTACAAGTGTCATTCATATTTATCCATCTATTATATGGTGCCTTTCATAGCCATGTAGATGTAGCTGTTTCATTCTTTGCCCTTTACAGCATCTTGATTTTAGGATGCCGATGATGTCACAGGTGTCATGGAGTGTACCCTACAGTGGGCCTCCTACCCAGTCCAGCACTGGTTAGGTTTTAAAAAGATGTGCCCAATCTCATCCCTACTGAGAATTCTGAAGTGACAGTTTCTGATGCCAAGGACCTCAGCCTTTCAAGTGAGATGCCTGACAGAGGAGTGCTACCCTGTGGTGCCAATGCCCTTTCATGCCAGGGTGCATACACATCCTATGGGTTTGGTTTTAAAAGATTTGCCCAATCTTGTCCCTACTGAGTATTCTGAGGTGACAGTTTCAGATGCCAGGGACCTCAGCCTTTCGAGTGAGATGCCTCACAGAGGAGTTCTGCCCTGTTGTGCCAATGCCCTTTCATGCCGGGGTGCACATACATCCTATGGGAAGCACCAAGAGTGTCCATGCAGTCCATGAAGCCACCAAACCGTTCTTCACCCAGCCCTCCCATAGAAGGATGAGCCAACTGCAGACCACTACTAACAGGTGCACTGTTGACTCTTTTTCTACCCCGTGCACCACACAGGAATGCATGCCACCAAATACCAACGTAACAAACAGCTTGAGTTTCTGACAACAACAATAACAGTACTCCTGATTAAATGAGTCACCAGGTGTGTTTGGGGGGGGGGGGCAACAGGCGGCCCGCTGATTGTCTGTCCACATGTCCACACTTCCAATTTAGCGCGACAAGTTAGCTTTGACCAAATTGCATGTTATCTAATTCATTCTAATTTTCCGCCGGGTCTTTGTGGCATCTGCTGTGGATTACATTCATTACTGTAATTACCGATTCATTATTCCGGTCTAAAAATATAAAAAAGCCGGCGTGTTCATCTCGAACAGCTTCATTAGCCGTCAGAAGGAATCGCGCCTCGGCCGACATCACTCCGTCTTCTGCGTTTGAGTGATGAAAAGTTTGCTGGCGCTCGCCAATTAGGAGCACTTGCCAAACATCCTGAGGGTGCGAGAACATCTGGAGCTGCTTCTGAACAAGATGCCGTCCTTATTAGTCATCCCAGGCCGCTCTGAGGCAGCCATCACTAAACGCAGACTGACAAATCGTCACTCAAATCAACAACATCAACATCAAAAGGATGTGCGCAAAACCCAAAAATCAATGAAAGGCAGGAAGACAAAGTGAGGCCCTCTAGTAGCTCTGCCTCCTACGTGATAAAACTCAGGGACCATCATTCACTTCCCAGCGTCCTTGGCATGAAGCTCAATATGACCTGCTGAGGCCACAGGAAAGCACGCAGCTGCACCACTCGATCCACGTATGACCCTGAATTCATCAGTTCACCTGTCGCTGAATCTGCACTGCCCACCTGCTATAAAAAGACACCAAAGTAAACCAAAGTGGACTGTGCCAGTGGCACTCATGCCCATTGTGAGGAACTGTCTTGAGAGATTGGAGTTGGGGCACATTATGAAGAAAACTAAACAGTTTGCACCACCTTCAGCATTCATGCCTGGCACACCCTGCTATGGCCCAGGCTATGGCTCAGAATTACATCAAAGCCAATCAACCAGCTCCTCAATTTGAGACTTCGTGCTTGTGACGGTGTGGGTCCGGCTCCACGCTCTCTTGAACCCGACACCGTCGGTAATGTAACCGGATGAACTGGCAGACGGGGAGCAATCAAACTGAGCAAAGGGGGTGGTGGAAAAGTCCAACAGTGCTTTTATTATGTGAATTTCCCCTTGGGATTAATAAAGTATCTATCTATCTATCTATTAAAAACAATCAGCATCCAAATAAATGGTGCAGTGCTCAAAAATATCCAAAAATAAATAATCCATCTTCCTCTTCTTGTTCAGGCTGCTCCCATTAGAGGTCGCCACAGCGGATCATCTTGTTCCATATCTTTCGGTCTTCGTCATCTTGCTCTGTTACACCCATCACCTGCATGTCCTCTCTCACCACATCCATAAACCTTCTCTTAGGCCTTCCTCTTTTCCTCTTCCCTGGCAGCTCTATCCTTAGTACCCTTGACTCATTATTCCCCTCATCTCTCCTCTGCACATGTCCAAACCAATGCTATCTCGCCTCTCTGACTTTGTCTCCCAACACTCCAACCTGAGCTGACTCTCTAATGTCCTCATTTCTAATCCTGTCCATCCTCGTCACACCCAATGCAAATCTTAGCATCTAGAACTCTGCCACCGTCTCCAGCCCAAATAACATAGCTGCTCTCACTACCGTCCTGTAGACCTTCTCTTTCACTCTTGCTGATACCCGTCTGTCACAAATCACTCCTGACACTCTTCTCCACCCTGCCTGCACTCTCTTCTTCACTTCTCTTCCACAATCCCCCATTACTCTGTACTGTTGATCCCAAGTGTTTAAACTCATCCACCTTTTCCAACTCTACTCCCTGCATCCTCATCATTCCTCTGACCTCCCTCTCATTCACACGCATGTATTCTGTCTTGGTGGTCCTACTGACCGTCATAAAAAAGTGAAAAAAAATGCATGTGTTTAAAACCAGGCTAAAATGAGACGAAAAACTTGCAGCAGCCATTGGGGTCACTCCAGCCAAGCAAAGCTCTTTCCCATTCTCTCCAGCTCATCTAAAATGTCAGCTGCCGTGCTCCTCACACTACCGACCTGCCCATCTTGGCTGCCTCTGCCGGCGTCTGCCAGACCACCAGGAGGTCGGATGTCCTCCCGTCTTCCTTCTCGCAAACGCAGTCGTCCCTCAGATCCCTAGGGAGGACTCCACCTCCATCGAGCCCACTCCTCCACACTATCAATGGTTGCAATCCGTCCTTCGAGTGCCACACGGGACCCCCTGACTGCGCTGACCTCTCTCTTTCAGCTGGCTGGCTCGTCTACTCCCTTTCACTGCCCCAATGCCACACTCTCGCTCTCCAAGCCTCTCTCTCTCTCTTATTTTTCCCCGATCTCCTGTGCCAGCCTGTACTTATATGGCTCCGTGGGCGCAGCAACTCACGTGCAGGTGCGACTTGCCCCAATCACCTCATCAACTCCCCGTGGCTGCACGATCATACCCAAGGAGACTGACACAGCCCAATGGATTATTTAATTAACTGGTCTTTCCTTTTGAGCTGCAGACCCACCCGCTATACCACAATGCCACCCTCTGCAGTTGGATTTAGGACGTCATACCTGGCAGACCCAGCTTGTGTGTGGACTGGCATCTGCCACCTCTGCCAAGGTACTGCATCAAACAAAGGATCCCAAGCCGTGATATCAAAGGATGGAAGTGGGCCTTGAGTTGTCTCGAAAGCTTGCCTATGGTAATCTTTTTAGTCAGCCAATCAAAGGGGTCATTCTGCTTGACTTCTCAATGCATCTATAATGGCTAACACGGTACAACACCCTAGTACTGCAAAGCCAAACACAATCAGTTTTACTCGAATGGCTGTCTCATCACTCATAATAGGCTGGGTGGTTGCACTGGTTAAAAGGTCCATGATCATGCCGTGTTATCCATTCCACAAGAACAAAAAAACAACAGAAGAGCACAGTTCTTCTGACTGATGGGAATTGTAGTCCATGTGCAGGCACAGCTACAAACGTACAGAGGAAATTAAAATATGGGGGGATGGCGAGTTTTAAATACATAAAACACCATTCTTTCTGGGTTAATGATGTGAATTTCACTTAATCGTGAAATAAGTTTCACAATTTTATTTTTGCACAGAAAAAGTCAAGCAAAATGACACCTTTTATTGGCTAACTAAAAAGATTATAATAGGCAAGCTTCTTCAGACAAGATGTATTGTAACCTTAAAAGCTTGCCTATTGTAATCTTTTTAGTTAGCCAATCAAAGGGGTCATTTGGCTTGACTTCTCACTACATCCATAATGGCTAACACGGTACAACACCCTAGTACTGCAAAGCCAAACACAATCAGTTTTACTCGAATGGCTGTCTCATCACTAATAACAGGCTGGGTGGTTGCACTGGTTAAAAGGTCCATGATCATGCTGTGTTATTCATTCCACAAGTACAAAAAACAACAGAGCAGCACAGTTCTTCTGACTGATGGGAATTGTAGTCCCTGTGCAGGCACAGCTACAAGATTGGAGAGGAAATTAAAATATGGGGGGATGGTGAGTTTTAAATACATAAAACACCATTCTCCCGGGCTAATGATGTGAATTTCACTTAATCGTGAAATAAGTTTCAGAATTTTATTTTTGCAAAGCCAAAGTCAAGCAAAATGACCCCTTTGATCAGCTAACTGAAAAGATTACAATAGGCAAGCTTTCGAGGCAGCTCAGGCCCCTTCTTCAGGTCAGATGTTATAAGTTGCCTCGAAAGCTTGCCTATTGTAATCTTTTTATTCATCCAATCAAAGGGGTCATTTGGCTTGACTTCTCAATGCATCTGTAATGGCTAACATGGTACAACACCCTTGTACTGCAAAGCCAAACACAATCAGTTTTACTCGAATGGCTGTCTCATTACTAATAATAGGCCGGGTGGTTGCACTGGTTAAACGGTCCATGATCATGCTGTGTTAGCCATTCCACAAAAACAAAAAAACAACAGAACAGCACAGTTCTTCTGACTGATGGGAATTGTAGTCCATGTGCAGGCAGGGCTACAAGATTGCAGAGGAAATTAAAATATGGGGGATGGCGTTTTAAATACACAAAACACCATTCTACCTGGGATTTTCATGTGAATTTCACTTAATCATGAAATAAGTTTCACAATTTTATTTTTGCAAAGCCAAAGTCAAGCAAAATGAGCCCTTTGATTGGCTAACTACAAAGATTACAATAGGCAAGCTTTCGAGGCAACTCAGGCCCCTTCTTCAGGCGAAGAGGGTCATTTTGCTCGACTTCTCATTGCAACCATATGAAGGATGAACTTGAAGAGTTAAATAGAAGGATGTTACCGTTATTGGCTAAAGATAAGGAAAACTAAAAAATTACTTCAAAATGTAAGACTTTCAATGAATTTGGTGTGAGAATAATGACATGGCTTTAGGAAACTGGCCGAACGGAGTTCCATTCATGTGTATTTAGCGCCTCCATTTTGTAAGATACAACTGCAGGATCAAGTTGGCATAGAAATCAACATCCATAATGGCTAACACGGTACAACACTCTAGTAGTGCAGATATTTTATACTGCCTCTCATATCTGTCTTTGTATTTACAATGCCTTGAAAAAGGATTTGCCCCCACTATTTTTTCTTATTCACAGCACTTCAATGTTTCCGATCTCCAAACAAATTTCATTAATACACAAGACAAACTTCATCCTCCTCCTCCTCGTTCTCTAAAGCTCTGCTCCTCTACAATTTCCTGCCCACAACACTCATGATCAGATGGCATCAGAGGTGTCCCTCAGCCCTGCCTTACTCTGTTGTTCATCGTTTGTCTCTCTCTGTGTTGCCCACCTCTCGGTTTTCTCTCTGATTTGTCACTTTGCCATCAACAACAGGACTCTTTTGAGAGAATTCCTATGCTGATAAAGCGTCAGAAGCACTTCTTTTTTATGTCTAATCTCTCTAAACTCATAAATTCCTAAATAATGAGCAACATGATAGAAACACAGTTGGAATAACACCTTGTTTTTCTTTTTGTGATGTGACTTGTGCTGTTTCACTCTGGGCAGCTGCCTCTCCCCGTCCCCTTCATCCTCCTCCTCCTCCTTCTTGACTGAGTTCTGCCCGTCTACATTTTCTCATCCACGACATTCATGATCTGATGACATCAGGAGTGTCACACTGCCCTGCTTATCTCTCGGACTCAACTTGTAATCTGCAATCAATGACAAGGGGTCTTTTCAAGGGCTTGGTGTGCTGGCAAATTTCCCCGGGCATTTCTTTTCTTCTCTCTTACCCTCTCTAAACTTTTAAGTTCCCTCGTCAAAAGATAAGAAGGTAGAAATGTAGCTGTAATGAACACACGGACATAAAGAGAAATGCAGAAAAAGGCACTTTTTGGTCAATTAAACGCAGCACTTAAAATGTGCATCTGGCTAGCGAACCAATACATTTAAGGCAAATAAATGATCCAAATATAATCATTTTAAACTATTTTGGCAGTAAATTGTTGCAGATGAAATGAATGAAGGATACCTGGGGACCTGCGCCCCACACCGCATCATATGACCCCATGAGAGCTGTAAATGTGGCATCACAGGCTGATGCTAGCCCAAGGTACACATCAAGGTTATTATAGTTTTGCCTTTTTATTAGTGCTGGGCAGCAATTAAAATTTTTTTATCGCGATTAATCGTAATCAGAACAATCACATTATTATGTGCAAAATTCAATAATGAACTCCAAAGTAGTGTATTACGTGCATTTGGCTTGCAAAGACTTTAAACAAATAAGGTGCTTTTTAACAGCAGTAATCCCTTTACATAGTAGCAGTTAAGATATTTCTTGTAAATCTCAACTTAAACTTTAATGTAATCAAATTAACTATAAAACCAGAGCTATTTGCCACTGCCAGAGCATTAACGTTTGTATTATTGTAGTATTTCTCTCTACTTACCCTTTACCTGTTTTTCTTCAAGGGTAAGTGTACTCGTCAAGTTCGTTATTGGGTTGGTCTACTATTGCACTTTAAGATTAACACACATACACACAGACCACAGTCACAACAGTGCCATATGTATGACACACACACGACTCATTAATCACTAGCACTTTAAACCACACAAGTGCCTTAGGAATAACACAGCCTGTCACTCAATCAGCACTTCAAAAGACTTACTTATTATCGGCTCGAACAACATACGATGTTTTAATGATATCTCAGACCTCAACATTACTTTTTGTCTATAAGAATACATTTAAACATAGAAAGGCTCAACACTCTTGACTATCGGCCATTTATCAGCCAAGAATGCCTTACTTTATGCCCTGTTCCCTACTATTGGGTGGAGCTCTCACCCTCAGCCTTAATAAACCTTGCAGCACAAAGAGTATAGCAAACCTCTGGCTGTACCAGGTGCTCAAAGAAATCTAACTTATTACTTCAGTCACTCTAGACATTAAAGCAAAGCATATAAAGTTAAAAGCAGCATGGTATTAATTGCAGGAATAATAATACCACCACTGGAACAAAGAATAATAGAAAATAAGACTGATAGAAAAGTCTGGATATGTATAGCCTTTAGAAAAAGCTTACGAAAAAGTTACAGATAACAAGGATGAATGTCGCAGGCGACTTGTGATCAAGCACTCGTAGTTGCTCATGATGATTTTCTGACGACCAGTGACGTCTTCGTCCCTTCTTCTTCCTCCCTCCTTCCTTACTTCCCTACTCACTATATCGCTCCTCAGACGAGGCATATTTATTCTAAAATTCTACTGGGGGGTTTTTCAAGATGTGATTGTTAGATATTCTGATTGGCTGGCTGTCACTATGAAGAATTAATTCACTGTCTGTTTTGCCAAACAATAAAACTTTTTTGTGTTCTCTGAGGTGTTGCTATGTCAGGCTATAAAATAATTAGATGCCCATCCTTTCTCAGGTTATAAAGTAATTGAGCCACCAGCATGTCTTCCTTTCTATGATGGAACAGCTGTTTTAAAAGTGAGATATAACTGGGAAGAAGACATGCTTTGATTTGTCCTGAATGTAGTTCATCTGATGTCTTGTCTTGAACAAAATATAATGGAAATAGAAACCAAAATGTACAGATTTTGTACCCCACAACAATGTTTTATCTAGTTTGTTATAGTTACCCTCAGAGTCCACAGTCACAATCATAACATTATAATAGGCACCTTCCGAGCAACAGCAAGTTAACGTTTCTAAATCTGTTTTCTTTTTTATCTAAACAGATACCAGCAGAAATATTTTCTTTTACCAGGGTGCAGCATAAACAGTCAACTCTTTGAGGGCTAATATTTTTTCCAAAAACCTCTGTTTTCTGAAAAGCTCACAAAGCAATGGTTTCACGCATAAATCAACATAAAACGTCTGCTGCTGCCTGTTTGCGGCCTATGGCAGCAGCGGCTGTGCGTGGGGCAGCTCGACGGCCAGGAGGAATGCACGGTGGGCTGGCTGCCTTTGAGAGACAGGTGCGCTGGGGTGGCAGTTGCAGTGAGACGCAATATGGTTTGTACCTCCTGTCATCGGAACTGTCTGTCCTCCCAGGCGAACGTTGCCATCGGTGCTTCAGCTACACGAACATGTTCAGCACCACGATCAGCTGATGTCAGTACCTCATTTTTGTTTTCGACCTACATCTCCAGATCACTTGCATCAAAATCGGAGTCCGATTCAGCGATAATATGTAAAAAGTTATGCTTTGAGTATTCACTTTGGTGTCTCTCCACATGCCATTTTAGAAGCTGTTTGCTCTTTGCTACTCAGGCACGTGCATAAGGTCAAATCAACAAAGCTAGCTTTCCTTCTAACAAAAGCGTATTGAAAAGCGCTATAACAAGAAGATCACTGATCTCTATCGATCGCTAGCGAGACTGAGGCTTTCAAAATAATAATAATAATAACAAAAACTGTGTTAACGTACGATAAAATAATTGTTGCCGTTAATTAATGCGTTAACGCGATAATAACGAGTTGCTTTGTCCAGCCCTACTTTTTATGTTAGTTTTTATTTCTATATTTTTCTGACCTTACTTGGAAATTCAGTTTACTTTTAGTTTTCCTTCATCGTGTATTTTTAGTTTTAACCCTTTCGGTCCTGGATTTTCTGTTTGTTTATGGGGAAAATAATTTTGTGAGATATTCTACTTTTGGGGTGTCTAGGAAGCGCAAAAATGAAAAAAAAAAAAAGAAAAAAAAAGATCATTATCATCATCATTATTATACAATATCTGCCAAACACTTCAATCTTCTTGAGGAAATAAAGCTGAAAGTGGTGCACACAGTCAGTTCGTGTTTCGTGGACTGTATGCCAGTATCTCCAGTCTGAGCTAATAGTAGCATGCCTGGTTCCAATGGCTGAATATTTATGTACTAGTAATAAGATTTCAGGGCCAAAAGGGTTAATTTAGTTTTTATTTCACAAAGAGATTTCTGTTTTATTCTTTATATCTAATAGTTTCAGTTTTCATTTTAGTAATTATGGCATGGAGCTACTATGGAGTGTCACAATCAGACAAAACTGTACACTTAATGGATTTGGATATGATATAACTTTAATGTTAGTGGAAACATACTACCCAACATGGTTTACTATCTGGTTTTGTTTTTGTCTGATAAAAACAAGCAGAATTAAACCAGATATGGAATATGAACAATTTTATAAATTTTAAAATATTTTCAATGTCATTTCTGCTGAACAAATGTGCGCTGACTGTTGGCACATTTTATCTTTTCCTTTTATTGCCCAGAATGGGCCAAGTTGTAATGAAATTTAGGTGAATTTAAAGGTTTGTGGGTTTTTTACTCTAAATGTCTGCAGCACACAACATATCCTGCTCTAAGACAATGTGCTTATAATGAATGCCTTCTCAGAGAGGAAAAAGGGTCTGAAGGAGCAGTATAAACTTCTACAGGTGCACAGTGCAGTCCATCACCAATGGCTGGCAGATCACATTCTGGTACGGCACCTGCTCAGTCTTGGGTGGCAGGGCACTCTAGATGGGTGGTGCAGAGTTTGAACAGCATGACAGGCGTGTGATGTAATACAACATTTTTGCAGGTGCACAGTGGAGTCCAACCTCCCCTAGTTTAAGGTCTGTAGTTAAACGTTACTCAAAACAGGAAATTAAGTGAATCAACACAGCTAAAAACATATACAGTGAAACTTTGGATTGTGAGCATAATTCGTTCCAGAAACATGCTTGTAATCTAAAGTACTCGTATATCAAAGCGAATTTCCCCATAAGAAATAATGGAAACTCAGATGTTTCGTTCCATAACCCAAAACTATTCATATAAAAATAATTAATACAAAACCCATCCATTATCCAACCCACTATATCCTAACTACAGGGTCACGGGGGTCTGTTGGAGCCAATCCCAGGGTACAAAGCAGGAAACAAACCCCTGGCAGGGTGTCAGCCCACCGCAGGGCGCACACACACACACACAGTAGGGACAATTTAGAATTGCCAATGCACCTAACCTGCATGTCTTTGGACTGTGGAAGGAAACTGGAGCACCTGGAGGAAACCCACGCAGACACGGGGAGAACATGCAAACCTGGGAAGCGAACTGCGAGGCAGCAGCGCTACACACTCCGTCACCGTGCCTCCCTTAATACAAAATATAAAGTAAAAATACATAAAACAAATTAACCGGCACTTTACCTTTGAAAAGAATCGTGACTGATGTGAGGGAGACGAGAGAGAGGAGGGTTATTGTGTAGGACGAATTTCACTCTAACTAACGGAATCCCTGCTATCTGTTGGCTCACTGGAATCTTCTTCTTTTTTTGCAACTTTAACAAGGAACCTCTCCAATGACAGTTGCTTTTTGCCTGAAGAGTCACTACACTTGGACACAAAATAAAAAAAAAGCTTTACGCACTGTAAGGTTTCTAAACTCTTTTGGGATTCCACCCAACGGGATGACACACGGAAGAGCAATCCCGAAGCAACTGCAGGCTCCCAGCGCTGTAGCAGTTCACCATAAAAGTGAATCCGAAAAGATTGCGGTCACGCTATATGCGCCTGCCGTCAATGGGTGATGCAAGGAACATTATAAATGCTCAGGGTACAGTATAACCTGGCCATGGCCCTGCCTGACTGCTGTGTCTATGTATATGACAGCGGCAGATCCCGCTACAATAAATAACCCTGCTGTTCCTGTTTCAAGCTGAATAAAAGCTGGCGTTGCTAAAGTACTGAGAATCTGCTTCATGTTTTGGGGTGCAAAACAGGGACTCACATGTTACAACACACACATACGTGGTCACAATGCTATAGTAAACAGTATACGCTCATACGGATGTTGACTATACGAGTGAGGCACGGCAACTGAGACTGAGAATGGGAGACAATTACCCACAATCCCGCAGCGAGAGAGAGAGAACAACCGTCAGCTCAGTTGTGATCACGTGACGCTCGGCAGACAAAGCGTATATATACTACTCGTATTTCAAGACCTCGCTCATTTATCAAGTTAAAATTTATTAAAAATTTTAGCTTGTCTTGCAAAACACTTGCAGACCAAGTTACTCACAATCCAAGGTGTTACTGTAAACTATGCAAATAAGTTGATGTGTGGGGGGTCAGCATGACTGCCATGTAAGCAACCTGACAGAAAGATGGGAAGAGACAAGTGGAGACAACTCACGAAGGCTAATAAAAGAGAGGAGGTCTACCCCGTGGTCTGTGTGCTAATCCAATTTAAACTACGCCAGCAAAAGATTTTTCATCAAGAGCTTCTTTCAGGTTTTAATCTGCAGTGTAATCCAACATTAAAAGAAGCAAAGGGTATCCTTTAGTGTTATTTTCCTCTATTTATGTTAGAATTGCTGCTGTTTCACTATGGAGGGACATAGCTTATTAATATACTTATTGTGAGGGTCGCCCATGGTGTGGAAGGACAGGGGAAGACAGTTTGCGAAGGGTTTTGTCTTCCCTGGAATGCTAGGTGGAAGCCCTCTTGGGTTACGGTGCCACCTCAAATTCCCACAGGGCACATTGAGAACTGGAGTTCCCTGGCTCAGCCCTATTGGGTTCTGTGGGTGCTGCCAGGGGGGTGCTGAGGGCACTAGTTAGCCTTGTTTTGTCAAGGTCCAGCCTCACCAGGAACTACTCCAAGACTAGTCTAGGGGCACCAGAAATACTTCTGGGTTTTGGATAAAAGAAGCAGCCTGTCTCAGCTTGGACCGCTACAGTGCCCCCTGGGGACCACTATATATATATATATATATATATATATATATATATATATATATATATATATATATATATATATATATATATATATATATATATTTTGTTTAATAAAAAGCCACAATCTCTAATGAACAGATTCCCAGAGAGCGTACGCCCCCTGCTGGATTCACCTTCACTGCCTGAACAGCATACTGGGAAAAGAAGGAGAAGTCGTAATGTTATGAATACATCAGTGATGCTGTGATTGATCAGCTGTGGTTCGTAAGTTAAATGGTTTTCACTCCAAATGACTCAATCAATAATCGGCAAATTGGCTGATCTCAATAAACAGTTTTATCGGTCTCTGCTTTTCTCAGCTTTACAGTAATTTAGGTGTTGTGCTCCTTTACTCGAAATATTACGGTACATGAAGAAGTGCACATGTAGTTTTGTAACTGGAACTTTCTATAAACATAGAGCTAAACAAAACGGAGAATGCACCCAAGTGGAACATGGTGGGGTCCAAGGTTCTGAAACAGGATAGCGAAACAACAAGGAAAATGCCACCTACTCCAGAAAGTACATAATTTTAAAGATAACTAGGGAGCCACTCACAAACAACAAATCTTTTAATTCTCAAGGATACGCCTCTTCATTGTGTAGAAACACTACTTTTCCCTGACGGCAACACAAATTAGACGATCTACAAGTCTCCGACTTAAAAGTTTAAATCCGAACAATCTTTTCGCTGGTCCGTTATTTCACCGAGTAACAATTTCCGTTTGTTAGTGCTAATGCGATCTTTACTATCATTTTTTTGAGACTTTCGAATTTTCGTACTTCCATTATCTCTAACCTGCTCTGCATGTGTATCGCGCCAACGTTTTTGAATTCTTTATGACATTCTACTTTGTCATCTACTCTTTCTCTTTTATTTCCAACCCCGGGCGTGGTTAAATCTCTTGGCACAAAGTCTCGTCTTAAGGGACGTGAAAGTGTCTCTCTTCAAAAGATCACATCTCGTCACAGGATAAAAAGTCTCGTCTCCCTAGATTTTTTTATTTTAATAGAGAGACAAATTGCACTGGAAAAAATCTGAATTTGATGACTGAATTTGAGCTAGCCATAAACATTTTAACATGTAAAATTATTGAAGTGAGTTTACTGCATATTTAATGTCCGTATATGAGATCCGTCTGCTGGGGAATGGAGGGCAGACACCACTGCCTGCACATCCAATTAACGATTAGCGCGTCACCAACAATGACACAAACGGGACCCACGCCCTCCTCTTCATTCTGCCTGAACCAATGAACGGACTTACCCTCATGAACGCCTGGTGGGTCACACATGTCAGACGATTGTGCTGAACATGGATGCTTCCTGCGGTGCTGTTGCTGGTCCCATTTCCCAAAAAGTAAAATCTAAACGGGAGGTCTTTCTTCCGAAGGACGTCGGACGTCACGTTATACAACAAACCTGAAAGAGAAATGAAGATGGCAGCTCTGTCAAACACTGGGGGCAAACAATTCATTTTTAAAGCATCAGTGGAAACCTGTGATGGATGGCCTGTGCCTGAAAATCAGAATTCAGCCTAACCAGCCACTTTCTGGGTTATACGGTATACTTACTGCCTTCCACAGACCACATTTCAATACAAAGCCAACTGAGGTCAGAAGACGACCAGACGCCACTCAATTAAATGATGCTCTTACGATAAACGTGTGTTAAGCTGGTTTTAAATGAAAAGTGGCGAAAGAAATTGGTAACTGCGCTGCTGCAACAAAATTCGATGTGTCTGAGAAACTGGTGCGAGATTTGACTCTAGCATGACATTTAAAGCACATATTACAAAGTTGTCCAAATCATGTTTCTTCCATCTTAAAAATGTTAGGAAATTAAGGCGCTTTCTAAATAAACAGGATTCTGAGAAATTAATTCATGCATTTATCTCTAGTAGGATTGACTACTGCAATGCGGTGTTCACTGGATGTTCAAACTGTTCTTTATACAACCGCCAGTTAATCCAAAATGCTGCTGCAAGAATTATTACAAGAACAAGAAAATACGAACACATAACTCCAGTTCTTAAATCCTTACACTGGCTCCTGGTTAAGTTTAGGGCAGATTTCAAAATCCTCCTTTTAACATATAAAGCATTAAATGTCCGAGGTCCGGCTTACTTGTCTGAACTTATCATGACTTACAAACCTGAGCGCACATTAAGATCTCAAGATGCCGGTCTGCTTATGATTTCAAGGATTAATAAAATAACAGTGGGAGGTCAAGCTTTTAGTTACAGGGCCCCTAAACTGTGGAGTGGTCTGCC
The DNA here is from genome assembly GCF_900747795.2 of Erpetoichthys calabaricus. Taxonomy (NCBI): domain Eukaryota; kingdom Metazoa; phylum Chordata; class Cladistia; order Polypteriformes; family Polypteridae; genus Erpetoichthys; species Erpetoichthys calabaricus. The sequence continues at coordinate 5,798,935 of NC_041401.2, read as the reverse complement.
TGCTACTATAAGAGATGCCCCTTCGGTCTCAGCTTTTAAATCCCGGCTGAAGACTCACTACTTCAGTTTAGCACACCCTGACTAGAGCTGCTGATTAACTGCGCAGACTGCATCTCTGTTGTTAGTCATTAGCACTAAAACAAAAGTAACATGATAGTTAGAATTGGATACTAACCCTCACCTATTCTGTTTCTCTTCTAGGTACTCAAATGTGCCACTTGGTGCCACTGCCCACCTGCCAAGTTGTTGTGCCTACCTAACGCAAAGTCACCTCTGATGGAGGATCGCAGGAATCGTCGGGTAGAATGTTTCAGCCGTAGAATGGCCAAATGGGGGAGGCAGCTTGATGGCTGAGGTCTCCAGGACTCTGAACAAATCCACATCATATTATGTGATATCATCTACTGTTAAATTCTGCTCCGTACTTGTAAAATTTTTATTTTTATACTGTATTGAGGATTTGTTCTGTGTATTGTATTGTATTGACGCCCTTCTTTTTGACACCCACTGCACGTCTAACCTACCTGGAAAGGGGTCTCTCTTTGAACTGCCTTTCCCTGAGGTTTCTTCCATTTTTTTCCCTACAAGGGTTTTTGTGGGAGTTTTTCCTTGTCTTCTTACAGTAGAGAGTCAAGGCTGGGGGGCTGTCAAAAGGCAGGGCCTGCCCATTGCGGCACTTCTTGTGTGATTTTGGACTATACAAAAATAAATTGTATTGTATTGTATTTGAGGAAGCAAGAAGATGTAAAAAAAAAAAATGTAAGTGTCGTATTTTTGAACAGGCATATAAGCTGGGGTCTGATTTTACGATCGATTTTTAAGGGTTTTAAGACCCGACTTATACACGAGTATATACGGTAGTGAGAAGTTACGCAAAATGACACTTAGCCAATAAAAGGTGTCATTTTGCTTAATTTCTCACTACGTCCATCATGGCTAACACAGTACAACCGCCTAGTACTACTGTCCTGACTTAGAAACGCTTCTTGTTAACTGTAGGCCTGTTCATTCATCGCAGTCGTCTTCCTCATTTATACTGGTTACTGCCTGCATTCCATCTCACACCTGTGTGAGTGAAGCGCTACAAAAACTGGATGATCAGTTAAGGAGCACAGAGCAAAATTATCCAAACTCCCTTTTGATTATTTTAGGGGATTTGAATAAGGCACGTAAAGTGTCCACCCAGAGACAGAAGCCCATTGGACCATTGCTAAAGCAGGCCTATCGCGCTGTTCCCCCGTGCAGCTTTAGGTTTCTCTGACCCCTCTTTGATTCATGTGCTCCCCACCTATAAGAATAGAAGTTCAAACCTGCAAAACCTGCGACGGGCGCTCAGCAGGCTACTATCAATTATGGAGAATCCACTGCATCCACTAAACAGTGTCATCTCTAGACAGAGGAGCAGCTTCAGCGACAGACTGCTGTGACCGTCCTGCTCCACTGACAGACTGAGATCGTTCCTCCCCCAAACTATGCGACTTTTCAATTCCACCCAGGGGGGTAAACATTAACATTATATAAAGTTATTGTCTGTTTTTACCTGCACTATTATCAATCTTAATTTAATATTGTTTTTTGTATCAGTAAGGTGCTGCTGGAGTATGTGAATTTCCCCTTGGGATTAATAAAGTATCTATCTATCTATCTATTAATACGGTGAGAAGGTGGGCTAATGAGGTAAAGTTGGACCTGCAAGCCTGCTTTGACTGTACAGACTGGGATGTCTTTGAAGATACTGCTGCTAAACTAGATGAACTGGCAGACATGGTAACATCTTACTGTATGTTAGCTACTGTGAAGATATTTGTATGTGTGTCTCCACTGAGACCTCGTTAAAACTGAACAATAGTAAACCATGGCTCACTGCAAAACTCAAGCAGCTTTGTCATGCTGAGGAAGCCAAGCCTATAGAAGCAGAGACAGACCACTCTTCAGACTGGCAAGGGACACACTGACAAAAGAAATCAGTTTGGCTAAAAAAGCATGTCACACACGTGTGCATGGGAGGCAACTAAAGGGTCTAAATGAGAGTAATTCCACACCAGACCGGGAGGTGGCAGAGTGCACTGACATTTTTTCTTGCTTTCCTGCAGACCGTTCAAGGGAAATTCCGCCTGGCCCTGATGACGTCACTTCCATTTTCTGAGCTTGATGATGTCACTTCCGGTCTCCAGACAGAAAGACGTCACTTCTGGTTCCGGACCCGTGGATGACATCACTTCCGGTGGAGAACCCATGAACCAAGAGACTTCCTGTGCCGGCCCTTTTGATGACGTCACGTCCGGGTCTGAGCCTATGGAAGAGGACCCTTCTGGTTCCAGCCCTCGATGACCTCACTTCCTTTTCTGGCCTTTAAAGCCGCCATATTCGACAAACCTGATCAGTTCTGTTTTGGAGTCCGATCTGTGCACATCAGTGCTATTAGTTGACCCTTTTTGCAGCCAGGGAACATTATACGGGTGGCTGCCCCAAACCTTTTATGAGTCCTGTCTCTGGTTTTTATGACAAGAGTTACGCTGAAAAGCTGAAAATTCAGTTTTAACCCTTAAACTGCCACATACTTGGGGTTAATGCACCCCCGGACGCCAAATACTTTTTTGCTGCACTTTTAAAGTAAATGTCACAATTCACCAAGAAAATGTGATATTTTAAAGTTACACATTCTTTTTTTCATGCAAAGAGCATCATAATTACTGCAACACTGATCATTTTACACACTGCCAATGAACTGTAAAAACTATTAAAAAAACTAATGGAACAATCTCTTATTATATTATATGCAGAATTGCGACTGACACCATTGATGAAATTCAGTAAATCACCAAGCCAACTGCGCTTCAACTGGCTGCATGCAGGAAGACAGAGGCCAATGCTGACGCTTGCAGGCCAGTCTAGTGCAGCGGCTGAATCCCTGGGACAGTGAGGCTAATTCACTAGGGGGCGCCAGTGGTCATGAGCTGGCTGTTCAACGAATGGACTGATCCACTCTGGCATGCTGGCAAATTGCACTGGGAAGTGACTAGAGCCGGTTCTGGCAGTTTAAGGGTTAAGGCAATGACCTCCATCTCAGTGTTGAAAGGACTACAAAATATTACAAATTACAGGATGCCACCCCCCCCCAATATTACAGTAAATCACCAGCTGGCTGACGAACTGAATGCTATACTGCAGTTCTGATAAGCCCCAGAATACAATGGACGTTATCTTCAGCCCGCTCAGTGTACAGACTTACACGACTCTGGAGCAGGACAAGCTGGAATGCCCTGGAACACTGCCCGCAGTTACACTGCTGATGGCACTCCATTTCTATCCCGCTGATACTGCAGACCACTGGTGATATGCAAGGCCTGAGCAAGGTTGCTGTGTTCCAAATCTGTGCATGCAGGGACCTCATTTATAAAGCTTGTGTCTGCACAAGGAGACTCGAAACATGCAAACGAAAAGAGAACTTGATGGGAGAACGTGCAAATATTTATGCCGACTTTGACCCACGTAAAATGGGAAATGATGACACCCTCGATGAAGTTGGGAAATGCTGGCAAACCAGCTAAATGACGACTCAAAAATGAAAGATATGCAGACTGGATTTTAGTTTCCTTTTAAGATGCATTTGCTTATCTGTACTTTTCGTCACTTTATATTGACTACCTGTTGTCACTTCTCAGGGAACCGGCCGACAGGTCAGGAATATCTCAGCCAAGCTTCACCCTATCATTCTCGCTGTGCTGGAAGCCATTAATCGACGAGTGAGGCACTTCATCCAGTTTTCATACGGTGTGGGTGCACAGACAAGAATCTGAATAGGTTTTTGCCGGCTGTCACACACGTGAAGCATGGGAGGCAGCTAGAAGGACCAAAAGAAGGCAATTCCACGCCAGGCCACTTCTAATTCCGAATAAATCACATCCAACAGTTGTCACCTCACCACCAAGCTTCTTGCTTGTGGTCTTGTAGCCCATTCCAGCCTTGTCCCTGACATCCTCTGACAGCTCTTTGGTGTTGCCCATGGTGGTGGTGGAGAGGTTGGAATGGAAGACATGGATTCTGTGGACAGGTGGGCTTTATACACATCATGAGTTGAGATCAGGAGAATCTGTGATTGATTGATTTATTGATTGATTGTAATCTCCAATCTGTGAGAGTCAGAACTCTGGCTGGGATGTAGGGGATCAAATCCTTGTTTCTCTCAATGACATGCCAATCAATTTATAACTTTTATGTAACTAGGGAGCTCCACCCCCTGCTCACTTCGCTCGCCCACCCCCAGGTTTGGTCTTCCGAATATATACAATTTAAAGAGATTGTTAGTTTCATGGGCATTGTTACCTACTCTTTCGATTCTATGTTGCATCGCTTATCCGTGGTCATAAATACACACCTGGCCGAATTGTGGTTTCTTCGAAATTAAACTTGTCATAGCTTTAACTGTTGCGGGACCACAGATTCTCAAAGCGTATGGTCCTGGATCGTGTAAATCTACGTTTTGAGCATTGAATGATGCGAACGCAAAGAGATTATTGTAGACTCGGATATTTTGCCTGTAGTGCTTGTGGATTTCACTTTCACCAAACAACAAATCTTTTATTTCTCGCGGATGCGCCTCTTCATTAGGAGGCAACACTACTTTTCCCTGATGGCAACACGAATTAGCCGATTTACAAGTCTCCGACTTAAACTTTAAAGCCTTACAGTATCTACATACTTATAACATATCACTTATGTCCATATATTTGATCTGTTTTTGCTGTTCCGTTATCTCAAGTCAAGTCAAGTCAAGTTGGGGAGCATGCACTCCCATCATCATCAAGTCCTTCCGTGAGAACCTTAAATACAAAGAGGACTATTTCATTTATGTTAGGTAGAATGCCCAGAGGGGACTGGGTGGTCTCGTGGCCTGGAACCCCTGCAGATTTAATTTTTTTTTTCCAGCCGTCTGGAGTTTTTTTTTGTTTTTTCTGTCCTCCCCGGCCATCGGACCTTACTCTTTTTCTATGTTAACTAATGTTGTCTTATTTTAATTTCTTTTATTTTTCTTTTCTTCATTATGTAAAGCACTTTGAGCTACTTTTTTGTATGAAAATGTGCTATAGAAATAAATGTTGTTGTTGTTGTTGCACTGGTACAGCACGTCACCGCACCCACTATACGACAAAACAACTCGGGATCCCGGTTAGCAACCCCCCAGGCAGACACGCGGTCCAGTCCCACCCTCTATCTGCTGCAACCAGGTGTTACGTGGGTGACCCCTTGGCCTCGTCCAGCTGCTCGGGTCCCCAGCAATGAGGATCTTATGAGCTGGATCACCCTCGAGGAAACACACCATATAGCCATAGTACCGTAACTGACGCTCCCTCACAATGCAGGTCATGTGCCTCATTCGGGACTCCTTGAGCAACACAAAGTCAAACCAGCGGCACCCAAAGATTTTCCGGAAAGACAGTACTAAAGGAGTCCAGTCTTCATTTCAGTTCACTGGATAGCGTCCATGTCTTGCAACTATATAGCGAGACAGGAAGCACCAGGACTCTATAAACACTTGGACCTTCATCCTTTTACATAGATATCAGGCGGGCCACACACCCCTTTCCAGCAACCTCATGACCCCCCATGCTCTCCCAATCCGTATAGTGACTTCATAGGAAAAGTCACCAGAGACATGAATGTCACTGCCGAGGTAAGTAAACCTCTCGACGAGGTCGACACTCTCTCCACAAACAGACACACTGCTGATGGCTTTGCCCAAGAGGACATTAAAGGCCGTTATTTCACCAAGTAATAATTTCTATTTGTTTCTGCTAATACAATCTTTACTTTTTTTGTGAGCCTTGCTAATTCCACTGCTTTCATAATCTCTGACCTGCTTTGCCAGTGCAGATCCCTAGCCTCAGAGCCACCACTCCGCCTACAATATACATTTTAATATACAATTTAAAGAGACTATTATTTTCATGGGAATTGTTACATACTCTTTCGATTCTATGTTACATCGCTTCTCCATGATCATAAATATACACCTGACCAAACTGTGGTTTCTTCTAAATTTAATTTGTCGTAGCTTTAATTGTTGCGGGACCACAGGTTCACATAGCGTATGGTCCATTATTGTGTAAATCTACGTTTTGAGCATTGAACGATGCGAACGCGAACAGATTATTGTAGACTCTGATTTTTTGCCTGTAGTGTTTGTGGATTTCACTTTCACCAAACAACAAATCTTTTAATTCTCGCGGATACGCCTTTTCATTGGGAGGCAACACTACTTTTCCCTGATGGCAACATGAATTAGACGATCTACAAGTATCCGACTTAAACTTTAAAGCCTTACCATATCTTCATACTTCTTCATATCACTTATGTCCATATATTCGATCACTTTTTGCTGTTCCGTTATTTCTCCAAGTATTAATTTCCATTTCTTTGCGCTAATTCGATCTTTACTTTCTTTTTTTTGATACTTTCGAATTTTACTACTTTCAGAATCTGTAACTTGCTCTGCATGTGTATCGAGCCAACATCTTTTTTGAGCCTTTCAAATTCCACTGCTTTCATAATCTCTGACCTGCTCTGCATGTGTATCGCACCAATGTTTTTGAACGTCTTTATGAAGTCTTTTATTTCTGACCCCGATTAGACCAATGAGGTTTTCAATTCCACTTGGTCCGGGCTGATTATTACTTTCCTTATTTTCAGAATTTGCACATAGATTATTATTATTGTTCTTTTTTGCTTTCTTTTTTGCATTCTTTTCTCTCCAGCGCTTTCATGTCAATTTTCGACGCGCTACTCTTTCTTCTTCGTTTAGTTGTTGACGTGCCATCTAGAACGTATAAAATTTTTAAGATCTGAAAGCTCATGAAGTGTGTCTGCCAAAAGCACTCCAACAACTGAGAGGTTAGATGTCCGTGATTTGGTTTTATATTGTTTGTAAGTAGGGCGTGACGTGCAAAAGTGACCGTCTCACAGGTCTTGCTTCCAAAGGTTGTAAAGTTTAGTCTCGCGGGACGTCAAAGTGTCTTTCCGAGAAGATGACGTCTCGACCCAAGATTTTATTTTTTATAATAGAGAGATGTGTTTCTTTCTGGGCGGCACGGTGGCGCAGTGGGTAGCGCTGCTGCCTCACAGTTATGAGACCTGGGGACCTGGGTTCGCTTCCCGGGTCCTCCCTGCGTGGAGTTTGCATGTTCTCCCCGTGTCTGCATGGGTTTGCTCCGGTTTCCTCCCACAGTCCAAAGACATGCAGATTAGGTGGATTGGTGATTCTAAATTGGCCCTAGTGTGTGCTTTGTGTGTGTCCTGCGGTGGGTTGGCACCCTGCCCGGGATTGGTTCCTGCCTTGTGCCCTGTGTTGGCTGGGATTGGCTCTAGCAGACCCCCATGACCCTGTGTTCGGATTCAGCGGGTTGGAAAATGGATGGATGGATGTTTCTTTCTGGATTTTTGGTTAATATCCTGTCTCTCTCTCCATTAAAATGAAACTACCATAAAAATGAGAGACTTTGTTAAGTGAGCAAACATACAAATTCAGCAGGAGATCAAATTCTTATTTTCGCCACCGTAGGAGGGGTAAGCTGGCTGTGCTCCATTACTAGACGTGTATCACATTTTAGTAATGAAACTCTAGGGGGTGCCGTTCTGTCAGAACACAAAGACAAACTTGATGGGCTTGGCCTCTTGACATGTTTTCTTCTTTTTGTGCTTTGTATGATCTTCATCTTCTCACCTGTCTGCAGGCACACGCCGGAAATGCTTTGATTGGAGGAAACGGTGCACATCTGCCAAGGCCGACCACAGGGCCTCTTCCTCAAAAACATTTTGCTCGAGTACAACACGCAGCCATGATAACCTGTGGTCTTGTAGGCTGCAGAGAAGTTCAATTTGCTGTCAACATGTCACTGTGGTCTGTGACTCAGAAACAGTGCGGCCTTAAAAAAGTCTTCACCTCACATTTTCTTGTTCTACAGCAGGGGTCCTCAATCACAGTCCTGGAGGGCTGCGGTGGCTGCAGGTTTTTGTTCCAACCCAGTTGCTTAATTAGAAAGCAATTCTTGCCAATAATTTAATTTCATGGCTTGTTGGTGTTTTAACTCTGCCATGTCAGGTCATTTTCATATCCTTGATTTTCTTCTCCTTTCAAAGGGGATCATTCAAATGATTTGAAGTCTAAAATGGAGGAGTCATTCTCAGTCCTTCACTTTTCTCTCTTCACTTTTCTTCCAAGTATTTGATTAAACCCAGTAGTGCATGATAAATCCATCCATTATCCAACCGGCTGAATCCGAGCACAGGGTCTCGGGGGGTCTGCTGGAGCCAATCCCAGCCAACACAGGGCACAAGGCAGGAACCAATCCTGGGCAGGGTGCCAACCCACCGCAGGACACACACAAACACACTCACACACCAAGCACACACTAGGGCCAATTTAGTATCGTCAATCCACCTAACCTGCATGTCTTTGGACTGTGGGAGGAAACCGGAGCGCCCGGAGGAAACCCACGCAGACACGGGGAGAACAATGATAAATACACACAGGTGTAAATAGAGAAATGCTGGTCTCTTTTGTCACTTGCATGCTATTGCTAATTAGGAGCCATTAAAAACCGAACATACAGCTGTTTAAGACTAAAATAAGCAATAAGGGTCCAAAATATTAACAAGCGAGACCACTAAAGTGAAGCAGAAGTGTTACTTGAACAATAAGGGCTTTTTATTAAGCAATTGAATTGGAGCAAAAACCTGCAGCCACTGCGGCCCTCCAGGACCGTGATTGAGGACCCCTGCTCTACAACATTGAATCCCCGTGAATTGAATTTGGCTTTTATGACACAATATTAACAGACTCTTTAATAGGAAAGTGAAAACCAACCTCTGTATAGCGGTCTAAATTAATTAAAATATACTGCTCAAAAAAAATTGAAGTATAGCATCAAGTCAGTGACACTTGTGGGCTATTGATCTGGTCAGTGAAGTAGCAGAGGGGCTTGTTTATCAGTTTCAGCTGCTTTGGTGCACTCAGGGGTCAACAATGAGACGACCCCCAAAACAGGAATGATGGTTTAACAGGTGGAGACATTTTTCCCTCCTCATCTGTTTTGTCACTTGTTTTGCATTTGGCTACGGTCAGTGTCACTACTGGTAGCATGAGGCCATACCTGCACCCTACAGAGGTGGCACAGCTAGTCCAACATCTCCAGGATGGCAGGCACACCAATACGCGGCATTGCCAGAAGATTTGTTGTGTCTCCCATCACAGTCTCAAGGGCATGGAGGAGATTCCAGGAGACAGACAGGCAGTTCCTCTAGGAGAGCTGGACAGGGCCCCTCATTGAAGGTCCTTAACCCATCAGTAGGACCCACCGATATCTGCTCCTTTGGGCAAAGAGGAACAGGATGAGCACTGCCAGAGCCTACAGAATGACCTCCAGCAGGCAGGCAGGCCACTGGTGTGAATGTCTCTCAGCAAACAATCAGAAACAGACTTCATGAGGGTGGCCTGAGGGCCCGATGTCCTCTCATGGGCACCATTGAATTCAATTAGCATTTGCCACGGAATACCATAATTGGCAGGTCCACCACTGGTGCGCTGTGCCTTTCACAGATGAGAGGACGTTCACCCTGAGTACATGTGACAGACGTGAAAGGGTCTGGAGAAGCAGTGGAGAACGTTATGCTGCCTGTAACATCGTTCAGCATGACTGGTTTGGTGGAGGGTCAGTGATGGTCTGGGGAGGCATATCCATGGAGGGATGTACAGACCTCTACAAGCTAGACAACGGCACCTTGACTGCCATTAGGTATTGGGATGAAATCCTTGGACCCATTGTCAGACCCGATGCTGGTTCCTCCTGGTGCATGACAATGCCCGGCCTCATGTGGCGAGAGGATGAAGGAAGTGATACAATTGACTGGCCCCCCACACTCACTCGCCTGACCTCAATCCAATAGAACACCTCTGGGTGGGACATTATATTTTGGTCCATCTGACGCCTCAGACTGTCCAGGAGCTCAGTGATGTCCTGGTCCAGATCTGGGAGGAGATCCCCCAGGACACCATCCGTCGTCTTATTAGGACATTGTCAGGCATGGGGGGGCGCATACAAACTACTGAGTACAATTTGGAGTTGCTGCAATGAAATTTCAGCAAAATGGATGTGTTCCACCTCATTTTTTCCCTTTGATTTCCGGGGGGTCTTTGCATTCAGCCCTCTCTCTGTCTGTTGATCATCTTCATTTCCATCCTTTCGTTCCTCACACATCACCATATCAGTCCATAGCAGTAGAGAGAGCCAGCAGGATTTATTTCCCCATGAGATCTGATGTGTTTTTATTTTTTTGAGCAGTTTATAAGTGATGGTATAAGAATTCACCCCCCCCCCCCCATTTAATATGATACCCCTGAATCATCACTGGTACAGCCCACTGGTTTTAGAAGTTCCATCATTAGTTCAATAGAGGTGACCTGTCTGGAGTTTCACTTGATTATATCTGAAGGTCCAGCTTGTGGTCAAGTCAGTATGGTGACCTGACCTACACCATGAACATAGAAGAACAAGCCAAGCAACTCCATGAAAAGTACAAGTCACAAGAAAATCTCCATGTCACCGAAATATCCCGTGAAATCAATCGTGAAGAAAAGCAATGAGCGTGGCAGAGCTGGAAATCTGCTAGAGCAGGCCGTCCACAAAAACTGAGGAAGACGAGTGAGGGAGGCCATCAGGAGAAACTCTGAAAGAGCCACAGTGGGTAACTTTGGAGAAGCTATGCAGACAATAACTGTGCCCGAGTGCTTCACCAGTTCCATCCCTGCAGAAAAAACGTGCACAGGCCAGAAGGCACATGGGAGACTCTTAAGTCAACTGGACGAAGGTGCTATGGTCTGAGGGCACCAAGATTTGAGACTTTGTGCCACCTGACTAAATGCCATGTCACATTGCACACATTGTCACAAACAAACCATCCACACCATGAAGCATGGTGACGGTAGCATCAGGCTTGTTGGGGACACTTCTCTACAGCAGGCACTGGAAGGCTTGTGAGGTGGGAAAATGAAGGCAGCAAAATATGGAGAAATCCTGAAGGAACATGGAGTCTACAAGAAACCTACACCTTAGGAGACGACAAAGTGTCCAAGCCAAAGCTACAGAGGAATGGCTCCAAAGCAACAAGGTGAATGCCCCAGAGTGGCCGGGTCAGAGTCCACATCAGAATCCAATGGACAATTTGCGGCTGGACTTGACAAAGGCTTCACTCACATCCACCAAGACATCTAACAGAGCTGAGAAGCTGCTAATAAAGAAGAATGGAGATAAATGGCAGAGCTGACAGAGAGAGACCTGTGCTCCCTGACTCATGGCTGTAATGTCTTCCTCCTACTAAATACTGACTTGAAGAGGGTGAACACTTGAGAGATCGATTATTAAGTGTTTTAATACAGGGTGAGCCAAAATGAAGTACCCCATTTCTCAAGGTCATTGGGCGAGGTACAGGCAGCCAAGTGGGTTGGGGTGGGGGGTCCTTTGATAGGCTATGCCGTGTATTTTTCATTCAGCCACGTGCCTTGGTCCAGTCGAAGCGTTCTTCAAAAACAACGAATCCATCATCACTATGCAACACGCCTTCCGAACGCACTTCAGCATTCCTCCTAACAGTGACGTCCCAAATGAGAAGACAATTCTAAAGACAGACGGGAACAACATTGAACAGAAAATCTCCAGGCCATCCTCGGTCTGTAAGAACAAATGCCTGAAAACATCCAAGCAGTAAGGGCATCCATTTTGCAGTCTCCTTCCTAGATGTTCAATGCGCGTCTGCCTTCGCCATTTCCAACACGTCTTTGATTTTGCATGAGGACCTTCATTTCCATCTATACAAAATGATGGCAGTGCAGGAACTCACTGAGAGAGACTGGCAGAGCCGTAGAGAGCTGTGTGCCAACATTCTACAAACCGTTCATCGAGATGTCATCGTCATGTGCAACCATGAGGCCCATTTCCATTTGAATGGTTGCGTAAATAAGCCAAACTTTCACTGTTGGGCTGAAACCAACCCTGGTAAACTCTATCAGAGACCCCTGCACAGTGAGCACATGGGTTACAGTTTGGTGCGCCGTTGCAGAATATGGCATTGTAGGCCCTTACTTTATTGAGATGGGAGGAGCAACGGTCACCGTCACTTCAGAACGTCACATTGAAATGCTAGAGAACTGGAAGACATGGGTGTGGTGGATGCCTGGTGTCAACAGGATAGAGTAACAGCTCACACGGCCTGCATGGAGATCCATGCAAGTTTTGTGGGAGATGTTTCAGGGGAAGCTGATCTCCCTGCATGGCGATGTCGGGTGGCCTTCACATTTGCCTGATCTCGCTCCGTGCCATTTCTTCTTGTCTCAAGTTGAAGGTATACACTCACCGACCTCAAAACCTCAAGGACGCTACTCACCACGAAATCGCCGCTATTCCCCTTGAAATGGCCGAACGAGTTAGGCGAGCATTTAAAAATCGTCTCGAAGAGTATCTCGCTAATGATGGCCACCACCTTGAAGACATCATTTTTAAAACACAGTGGGAAAAAAAATTCATTTTGTATTCCCTTTCTTGTGTCATCATGAAATGTATTTATCTTGTAGGGCTTCCGTTGAACACTGTGCAGAGATCTGTTTTCACTTTGACATTAAAGAGACTTTTTCTGTTGCTCAGTGTCAAAAAAATATCCAAATTCAACCCACCGGGGTTCAAAGATGCGGAACCACAAAACGTGAAAACATACAAGGGGGTGAAGACTTTTTCATAGGCACTGCAGATGTTTCTTAGGATTATATCTCTATATGCTGTATATAAAATCTAACATCTGTCTGTCTGTTCGCTTTTCACGAGAGAACTACTTAACGGATTTAGATCGGTTATTTTCTAGAATTTGCTTGAACATTCCGGTTGATTTTGTGACTTCTCTCATCAGAGTTCGCCCACGGCACCGATTTATTTGTGCAAATCCAAGAGATACGCAGCGGGCCAAGGGGAGGAGGGAACAAGGCCCTCCTCACTCACCCGCCAGCCTCAGGGCATGTACCTTACTTCCACTTAGCTAGCAAACGAGAGAAGATAAGTTGACAGCAATGTATGAAACACGGGCATTGTATAGAATGCCTGGGCAATATACAGAATGCCTGGCATTTTTGGGCAAAGTATGAAATATCCAAATTATTTTAATATTATATATACTTTCCTAGGCATTGTATGTAATACCTAGGCATTTAAAATGACAAATGCTATTTAGGCAAAATATTAAAAGAGAGTCATGAACAGGCTTTGATTGAAAAGACGAATATGAAAATGAAAGAAATACAAAATAAAGTATAGGACTTTCTTATTGAGGAAAACGAGAAAATAAAATATGAACCTGCTTGTTGCAACAAGGCAGGAAAGAGTTTTATTTTAAACTAGCTGTACCCAGCCACGAGGTTCCACTGTATGTTTAATTTCACAATGCTTGTGGGTATACAATATTTTTTGTTGTTCCATTGTCTGTGCAGAATGTTAGACTGAATAACATTGTTAAGTTCGTAGACGTCTTTGTTTTTGGCCGCAAGAATAGCTCGTTCACTCAGCCAATCATGATTCTTATAATTGGTTTGAATATTGGGAAATACTTTTTCAACCAATTCTTCTTTTGACGTCACTAAATTGCAGAAGTTATGAGGCAATGAAATTCATCGTGAGTTCTGATCAACCGGCACCTTTCCGTTCCCAATTTCCAGATTTCTCCAACCCCGTTATTGACAGTTTGCATTATTTGATCGTAAATGCCTTTTTGCTGAAGCGTTAGCTTAGGAATATTTGATTGCACATACGACAAAAGATCACCCGTGTTGTAATTTTGTTCACGACGCAATTCTACATCGAACGAAGCAGCAGCAGATCAATTCGGTGATGGCATTCCCAATTGATTGAGAACTTTGTTCGTGATTTCTAAGCACAAATCTTCAATCATTATCAACGCTTAGTTGTAGATTTCTGCTGTGAAATCCATGTTTATATTTGAATTTTACTTGCGTATTCGACGGAAAATATCTTCAGCCATGTGTGATTTACATTTCTCCCATAACTGTGTTGGAGATGAAGGAGAGCAGGCAGTCAATATGATTGCAAACAATGCACGAATTTGATTTGGATGTGACGTGTTGCACGCGTCATTAATGTATACATCCCAGTGTCGGTCATTATCCAATAAATTCAGAGCTTGACATGTACTGCGGAAAGTGGCATGTGTAACACCGTTGACAATTCTCAATTGCTGGAAAGACGTTGGACCGGGCACATTTACCAACAGCATGCGAAGAAAGAAGCATTCATCTTGAGTGGGATGCACGTTTTACAGTCTGCCTATCGTAGTTTCTTTGAATATGGCAGGTTGTCCGTCGACTCGCTCTCCTCGTTTACGTCGTTCAAATGATTTTCTACTCGCATTCCATGTGTAATACGTAGACACTTCCGAATACAGCAGTGTTTTCGCAAACACGTCATTTTGACACAACGTGAAGAAAGCAGTTAACGTTGTAGCCGGTGGATTCAGGGCTATTTGTTGCACATTTGCAATGTGAAATAAACGCGTTGTCCATTTTCTAGATGTACTGCTAAGTGAACAACATCTGGATTTCGTTCATGTATGGGAAATGAAAGAATTCACCATACAGCTTCATTGCTGCTTATGTATCTTCCAGCCTAATACTGTGCGATTTCATCGATATGTATGACCGCATTCCTATCACTTCTTTCTGGTTGCACGCCAAAAACTGCCATGTCGCTGCCTTTATTCACGTACTTACAAATGTATTTGATCGAAACAATGAAATTGAATCGTAAAATATTTAGTATAGCGTGTGTTGCTTTTACGTCCAACAGATGGCGCTGTGTTTTCAAAAAATGCATGTTTTTACCTGCCACAGGTGTGACATCTATATAATAGGTATATAAAAACACGCGCGTATTTCAAAGCAATCGGTGAAGAACTTTCGGAGATTTAAGGTTTTGAACAAATGAACGTTCACATTTTTATTTATATAGATTGCACTTAATTCTGAACAAACACTGAAATGCAAATGGGGAATTCTCTATCTGAGGCGAGCATCGGAAGTCATGTCCCTGCCACGTGACATTAGAAACGTCATTAGCAGGAGTATTTTATACTTTGCCAGTTTGTCTTTTGGCATTGTATAGAATGCCTAGGAAATGTGTGACATTTCATACTTTGACATCCAATTTTCGTCAATTTTTCTATACAATGCCTGCCTTTCATACATTGCCGGTAACATATATAATTCAACATCTGTCTGTCTGTATTCACAAGAGAACTACCTAACGGATTTAGATTGGGTTTTTTTCTAGAATTTGCCTGAACATTCCAGTTGATTTTGCGTCTTCTTTCATCACACTAAGAAAGCAATTTATTTGCGCTAATGTGAGACAGAGGCTGGGGGCCAAGGGGAGGGGGAAGCATGACGTCAGGAGTGGGGAGCCGGGCGGGGCCCTCCTCACTCACGTGCCAACATACATTCGAGTCACTCTACCTCTGTGTTTTGGAGTGTACCTCGCCTCTCCTTAGCTAGCGATACCGGTTTGTTTATTGATTTTTAAAGCTTGTCCATTTCACTACTACGTTGGTGGAGCCGCGGGGGACAGCTAGTGTGAAATATAAAGAAACACGCAGCTAACTTAATAAACTGTAACATTCAAAGCATCTCCAGTCTGCGGGGCCTGATGACCCATGTTGGCTTAGGGGCCTGTTATGAATTTGACTTACAAATGGCTCGCTCAAAGCTGATTTAAAATGGATGCAAATCATGACTCTGTATCGGCATCCAACCCTAGAAATAGAAACTGCGTCCTCATAAAATGGATTAAATGTCTACCAACAAGAAACAGTAAAAGGTACTCATTACTTTTGTTCACTCAATCACGCCATCCTCAGTCTTTTTCATTCTATCATCTTCTGAGCAAGACAGTGCTAGCCGATGCGTGAACGATTTGTTCTTTTTGAACGACTCTTTTCAGCGAGTTACAGGAATCAACAGCGGAGCTCAGCAGGAGTGCTGCAGTGCACGCAAGATGTCGTCAGAGTCTTTCTTTTCCACACGGGCAAGTGTTGCCCATCGGATTCAAGATCCTCTTATGATTTTTGGTGATCAAACCGAGTCATAACGGTGAACGAGGGTTCCGTCACTCTTTATTCTCTTGTTCAGCATACAAAAAAATAACACGGTAGCAACACATCTGTATGAGAATGGATTAACTGCTTGGTTTGTACAATTTGTTATTGGGCTCATTTTAAAGAGACTATCTAAATAGATTCAAATAATATGGCTAGGTCACTTTACCCATTCAACACATTAGTCACAAAAAGTTAAACCTTATCCTAATTTCTAACCATTGTTTGTTTTCAACGTAACTTTAACGCAAACTTTTTAAGAGCTCATTGCCTGCCCCCAGCTTGTGTCATTCACCGATTGTGGGGAGTCCAAATTCAGTCATCACCCGAGAAAGCGTTGCACGATTCTCACTCATTAGATTCTCACACTGAATTATCACCTAATGTCGTGCTGTGAAATTTTATATATAAGTTGATAAACGTTTTGTACTTCTTCATTTGTAACAATTTTAGATAGGTGAAGAATTGGCTCAGACACAGGAAGCAGAGGGTGATGGTGTGAGGCCGATGTTAACAGTGGTGACCAGCAAGGGGCAGAGTGGGAGCCGCTGCTATTTTTAATTTTTATAAAAAATTTAGATAGGAATATAAGTAACAAGCTAGTTAAGTTTGCAGATGATACTAAGATAGGTGGATTGACAGATAATTTGGAATCAGTTATATCATCACAGAAGGACTTGGATAGCAGACAGGCTTGGGCAGATTTGAGGCAGATGAAATTTAATGTCAGTAAATGTAAGGAATTACACCTATTAAATAAAAATGTTAAGTTTGAATACACAACGGGCGGTCAGAAAATCGAGAGTACACCTTATGAGAAGGATTTAGGAGTCATAGTGGACTCAACAGGATCAACTGCCAGGCAGTGTTCAGAAGCCATTAAGAAAGCTAACAGAATGTCATGTTATATAGCGCCTTGATGTGTGCAGTAAGAGTCAGAGGAGGTTCTGCTCAAGCTTTATAACACATGGTGAGGCCTCATCTGGAGTCCTGGGTGTAGTTTGAGTCTCCAGGCTACAAAAAGAACATAGCAGCACAAGAGAAGGTCCAGAGAAGAGTGACTAGGCTGATTCAGGGCTACAGGGGATGAGTTAGGAGGAAAAATTAAAAGAGTTGAGCCTTTACAGTTTAAGCAAAAGAAGATTAAAAGGAGACCTGAGTGAAGTGTACAAAATGATGAAGGGAATGCGACCAGTGGATTGAGACAGTGACTTTAAAATGAGTTCATCAAGAACATGGGGACACAGTTGGAAACTTGTGAAGGGTAAATTTCGTACAAACATTAGGAAGTTTTTCTTTACACAAAGAACAATAGACACTTGGAATAAGCGACCAGGTAGTGTGGTGGACAGGAGGACTTTATGGACCTTCAAAACTCAACTTGATGTAATTTTAGAAGAAATACATGGACAGGACTGGTGAGGTTTGTTGAGCTGAATGGCCTGCTCTAGTCCTGATTCCTCTAATGTTTAAATGTTCTAATGTCTGAAAATCAAAAGTCCACCTTATGAGAAGGATTTAGGAGTCGTTGTGGACTCATCACTATCAACTGCCAGACAGTGTTTAGAAGCCATTAAGAAGGCTCACAGAATGTCAGGTTATATAGCGCCAAGTCACAGGAGGTTCTGCTCAAGCTTTATAACACTCTATGCAGTTTGGGTCTCCAGACTACAAAAAGAACATAGCAGCACAAGAAAATGTCCGGAGAAGAGCAACTAGGCTGATTCCAGGACTTGGACAGCATAAAGGTTTGGGGGAATTTGTGACAGATAAGAATGTCAGTGAATGTGAAGAGGTACATGCAGGAAGTGAAAATGTGCCACCCCATAATATAATATAATAATATAAAATATAAAAACATCTGTCTGTCCGCTTTTCACAAGAGAACTACTTAACTGATTTATCTAATTTCTTTTTCTAGAATTTGCTTGAACATTCTCTCATCACGCTATGTATTGCAGTACCGATTTATTAGCACGACTTCGAGAGACATGCAGTGGACCGAGGGTAGGACGGCGGGGCCTCGGAACATACCTTACCTCCGCTTAGCTAGCAAACGAGAGAACTACTTAATGGATTAAGATCAGGTTTTTTTTCTAGAATTTGCTTGAACATTCTGGATGATTTTGCAACTTCTCTCATCGTGCCAAGGATTATAGTTCGCTTGCAGGAGCGATTTATTCGAGCTAATCTGAGAGTCAAAGGCTGTGGGCCAAGACGAGGAGAGAGTGACCTCAGGAATTAGGAGCCGGGCAGGGCCCTCACTCACTCACTCACTCACGTGCCATCCTCCATTCAAGTAGCTCTACCCCTGCGTTTTGGAGTGTAATTGCCTCCACTTAGCTAGCGGTAGGGGTGGGCGGTATGACCAAAATTCTATATCACGGTATTTTTCTAAATTATCCCGGTTTCACGGTATTCAACAGTATTTTTTTCCCCATGCATGAGTGGATGTTAACCACATTTTCCACTGCAATTACTGGCTAAGAATAACCTATTCCACTGTCAAGAGTATTGTACATTGTACAAAAAAAAAAACATTTTAATGTGCACACAAGTATTAATACAGTTTTGCATTGCCCCATAAAGTGATAGTTTTCAAGGGGGTGGCACTAATGGAGAAGGTATCACATTGCATGACAGATGCAGTCAAAATATAGAACCTTTTTATTGAACAAATTTTGCAAAAACAAACTAATTTTGACAACATATTTTCAACCATACAAAGAGGCATTTAGACTTAGTAAAATATCCAGAAGTGCTTGTCAAAAATTGTATTGCACCGAATATGTCTTAGAAAAGGAATAAATAGTAAATATTTTTTGTAAACCAACTACACTTTCTGTTAATGTTAACAATCTCTGTCCACTGACACGTTAAAGTGACTTTTTAAACAACTTTATCATCATTAAATTGCATAATATTTAAACTAATAAATAATAACAATAAAATAAATAATAGTATTATTACTGATAGTTGCACTATTACTTCAACACTTCAAGCCCAGGTGCATTATACAGTATTTACCAAATTAAAATAAAATACAACAAGTGCAACTTGGTGATGACATCTTTACCAGCTGAACCATCATTTAGGCAAACTGCATTAATATGGACCTTGCTTCAAGCTAAGCTATACTGGGAAGAAAAAAACAAACTATATGTCGAGAACAAAGTCAACATTTCCACTTTATTCTCACCGTTTATGTCGAGATTAAAGTCGACATTTCCACTTTATTCTCACCGTTTATGTCGAGATTAAAGTCGATATTTCCACTTTATTCTCGCCGTTTATGTTGAGATTAAAGTCGACATTTCCACTTTATTCTCATAGTTTACTTCATAATTAAAGTAGAATGTCGTAAACTAAACTTCTTCCTAAAATTAATGTTTAATCAATTACTTAATTTACCCCGTCATAAATTAATGCAGCACATTAAATGCTTTGTGTTACGTTCCCCAACCCAGTGGTTAATCACTACGCTTCTTAAACTGACTTCCTCCGCACTAAGAGAAGACAGCGATCACCATACAGAATCCATTCACTTCATTATATTCCTGCTTTCTGAAAATTTAGAATGCTAAGATAAATACTTGATATCATTTTCATGGTGAAATGCATTAAAGCAGGTATTACACATGCACGGTAGTGTGGCGGTAGTGCTGCTCCCTTGCAGTAAGGGGTCTCCAGGTGTATGTTCAGTGTAGAGAACTTTATGGCAGGTGTGACGAGGCTCCAAAAAACTGGATGTATGAATAGCTATCGCACAGGTTTAACTTAAATATTGTGTAAATGTTGGGTTTGTGATCTGCTGGTCGGAGACACGAACACAAAATTCAATGCATGTTCTTCTGAGCGGGCTATCTTTATTGCATGCATGCTGTCTCTATCTGACGTGGGCTACCAAAACCCCAGTTCCTATCCTTCCTTTTTCTTTCACCACATAACCAATCACCAAACGATAAACGTCTTTGTGAAATTAAAACTAGTTATAAACTTAGCCCACGGAGTGTTCAGAACTTTAAAAATATCTTCGTTATACATGTTTAATTATGCCATCCATTCAGAGTTGCGCCCATCTCTGAACGAATCACTTAACACAAAGCATTTAATGTGCTATATAACTTATAACGGGGTTTGAGAAAATCTAGTAAATTAAATATTCATTTTATGATGAAGTTTAGTTTACGATGTTCTACTTTAATGACAAATTACGAGAATAAAGTCAACATGTCCACTTTATTCTCGTCATAAGCGTCAAGATTAAAGTGGAAATGTCGAGAATAAAGTCAAAATGTCGTCACACTATTACACAGTACCCAGGTACATTACACTGTATTGAAAACAAATAAAACAAGTACAACTTGGCTTGCAGTATTATCCAGTAGTATAGAAACAGTATTTACACATCTGACCTTTTAAAACTAAAGCATCTCCAGGCAACAGACGTGACTGCTTCTTTTCGGCTCTC
Source organism: Erpetoichthys calabaricus (assembly GCF_900747795.2). NCBI lineage: Eukaryota > Metazoa > Chordata > Cladistia > Polypteriformes > Polypteridae > Erpetoichthys > Erpetoichthys calabaricus. The sequence continues at coordinate 5,778,267 of NC_041401.2, read as the reverse complement.
TGTCCATTTTCACTACGCGGTGCTACCACCCACTATTTGGTGGTGTAGCAGTGAAAAAGAGCCCTAGTGCAACAAATCTGTGTTTAGCGGTGTAGCAGTGAAAAAGGTCCCCCACTTGAACAGTTTCCCGCTGCCCAACGTTCCGAACGTCGTTTAGGCAATTTAAACCGGTGTTGCGGTATAAGAAAATTCCATATCATAAAAAAATAAAAAACGGTTTTTGGTATGAACCGGTATACCGCCCAGCACTAGCTAGCGGTACCTGTTTGTTTATTGATTTTTAAAATTTGTCCTGTTTCACTACTATGTGGGCAGAGCTGTGGGGGACGGCTAGTGTGAAATATAAGGACACACGCAGATAACTTAATAAATTGTGACATCCAATGCATCTCCAGTCAGCGGGGCCTGATGACCCATGTTGGCTTAGGGGCCTGTTTTGAAGGTGACTTACAAGTGGTTCATTCAAAGTTGTTTTAAAAGGGCAGGAAATCATAACTCTGTATCAGCATCAAACCCTAGAATAAAATAAAATAAAAATAAAGTGTTTTTTTTTCTAGAATTTGCTTGAATATTCCGGTTGATTTTGCGTCTTCTCTCACTGCGCTAAGAATCAAAGTTTGCTTGCAGGAGCGATATATTTGCGCTAATCCGAGAGACACGCATCGGGCCGAAGGGAGACGGAAGCGTGACATCAAGAGTGGGGAGTCGGGCAGAGCCCTCCTCACTGTCTTGTTTCACTACTATATGAGTGGAACTGCGGAGGACAGCTAATAAATATATAAAATTCAATGTCTGCCTATCTTTTTGAATTCACGAGAGAACTACTTAACGGATTTAGATGGGATTTGTTCCTAGAATTTGCTTGAACATTCCGGTTGATTTTGCGACTTCTCTCATCGCGCTTAGTATTATAGTTTGCTTCTGGTACAGATTTATTTGCACCAATCAGAGAGAGAGGCAGCGGGCCGAGGGGAGGGGGGCAGGGCTTCAGGGCGTACCTTACCTCCACTTAGCTAGCGAACGACAGAACTGCTTAACGAATTGAGATTGGGTTTTTTCTCTAGAATTTGCTGGAACATTCCGGTTGATTTGGCGACTTTTCTAATCGCGCTAACAGTTATAGTTCACTTACAGGAGCGATATATTCGCGTTAATCTAAGATAAAGGCGGCGGACCAAGGGGAGGGGGAAGCGGGACATCAGGAGTGGGGAGCCGGGTGGGGCCCTCCTCGCTGTCCTGTGGGTGGAGCCGCGGGGGGGGGGCTAGTTCGACATAAAAAATAAACCAGTGATGACTGAGACAAATGCTACCTGGTCATCCTACGATGTCCATGGATGAGTTGAAGGAGAGATGGCCCTTTAGATACGCTGCACATTTTTCTTCCAGGGTCAATAGAGGGAACTTCACTGGCTGAGAAGTGGAATATTTTCCTGATTTTTTGCAATGAATTCAGTTTTGCTGAAAGTAGCCCAGGTGGATTCGACCCAAAAGGTTCCTCAGTTTGTGTAATGTAGCTCAGACACAAAACACGCATATTTGTGAGCTACTGTATGTGCCCCGGTCCCCCAGTCTTGTCAATTGTAGGCTATTGAATGCTAGTAGCAGTAAGCCACAACTGTAGTCTTTCAGCTTCTTCAACCTCAGGGGTGCCCACAATGGCTTTCCATGAGTAGTCAAATCCTCTGTGCCACAGCCCATCAAAGTCAATACTCTGGAAGGTTTTATCCTTTTCTTTACACAAAGGCAGCCCTGTGGTCTGCTGCTGCTGCCACTGAATCTTTCAATCTCTGAACACAAGCAGTGAGTGTGTGTCGACAGTTGGCATTAAACGTGGCCAAGCTGACTTATTACTGCTACACTTTTTGTTGCAGAATATCATGTTTTACACCCCTTCAGCATCCACAGAAATAAAAGCCTTCAGTTAGGCTGAGCGGCATTATGAACTTTATGGGTTCCAAGCTGCGTTCTTTAATAGAAGCCAAAAGTATAGCGCCAAGCACGACAGGCAGTGTTGGCATGCAGACCACTCGTGATCAGAATTTGTTTCAAGGATATTTAAGAATATAAATACACATGTGAAACTGACCCCACCTTCCACCCCACCCTAACGCCTGAGCTGGCCAGATGTACACATACCAGAAATGTCACCTCCTCTGAACTGGTGGGACACTTGAAATGATTTATCCACTGAGAAAAAAAAAAAAGCTCTGTGTCAGCAAGATGGAGAAGGACATGGGTCAGACGCTGCCCGGAATTACAGCTGTTAACTTCCTCTTATCTGCTGTTCCTTTTTTGTGACCCCCCCAGAATACCCCCCAAGTTTGAGGAGGAAGTTGGCAAACACATTTCACCACAGTATTTAGCCATTTGGGTGGAACCAGATGTGAAGTATATTAAAAAATGAGTTTCACACTTGTGCTGCCTTTTTATCTACACAAGTCATGATCATCTATGAAAACTGTATATGATACAGTATAGCG